>NC_141023.1:8172500-8235000 GCF_052040795.2 Danio rerio
GCAATAGACAAACTGCAAGTTATTGAAAATGATTGCAGTTATTGCTGCTAATGGCGGCCAAATCCAATATTAGGTGTAAGTGGAAAACACTTGTTCACGCAGGGCTATGTAGTTTTATATTTTGTTTTCCCTTAATAATAAAAAAATCTTCATTTCAAAACTTTATTTTTTGATTTGTGACTAATACTGAAATTAGTTTGATGATCTGAAACATTAAAGTGTGATGAACATGCAAAAAAGTAGGGGGCACACACTTTTGTACACCACTGTACATATTCATTCATTCATTCATTCATTCATTTTCCTACGGCTTAGTTTCTATTTCAGAGGTCGCCCCAGCGAAACGAACCACCAATTATTCCAGCATATGTTTTGCGCAGCAGATGTCCTTCCAGCCGCAACCCAGTAATGGGAAACACCAATACAAACACGTGCACACACTATAAACCAATTTAGTTTATTAAATTTCCCTATAGCGCATGTCTTTGGACTGGGAGAAACCGGAGCACCTGGAGGAAACCTACGCCAAAACAGGGAGAATATGCAAACTCCACTCAGAAATGCCAACTGGCCCAGCTGGGTCTCAAACCAGAGACCTTCTTGCTGTAAGGCGACAGTCCTTTCCATGGAGCCACTGTGCCGCCCATCACTGTAAATGCATCAGGAATTTTGAAGATATTTGACATGTATACCGACCCATTAAAGCAAAAGAGACATACAGACAGTACGTGATAATTGCATTAGTTCTTGGTGCCACTAATAAAACTCTAAACATGTTTAGCATCAACTGTGAAATGAGCCATTTAAAACTCTAAATGTGGTATTTTGTACAGATCCAGATATCTTACAATCAAAATATATCAACATTTTGATTCATTCGACATTTAATGAAGATGCCACTGCACTCCAGTAGACGCTTCAATCACGCACACACATGCACACACACTCTATTTGTCAAGCACAGATCAAGCTCAGTTTTTAATTAAAGAGAATAAATAGCGTCACAAGAGACACGTGAAATGTCAAACGACTCGTAACTGCAATCCTAAAGTCCTGAAGATATAATAAATTCATGCACACACCGGGAAAGAAATACTCAAAGGTTACAACACATCACAAACACTAACCACGATCAACTACTACAAAGCAAAAACACTTTTTAAGGACAAAAATCCTCTAAGAATGGTATTAGATTGCATTGTAACCACAGCACGAGCACAAGTACTACAGATATGGCTACTGAGAACGCATGTTACTGCACGCACAGTACTGCAATTTGTTACCTGCAGTCACGCGCTTTACTGCAGCTGTGAAGTCCGCCTTTTCATTAAAACAATTAGAAAATAAAAATTTCTGTGCTTTACGCATTAACCACCAGGTGGCAGAAGGAACAACCGCTTTTCCATTGACTCAGTTGTCATGTGTGTTTCGATGCATGGATGGTATTTGTGTGCGAGCGCTCGATCCAGCTCTCTCGATGCCTCGGGTTTCCTTATTTATTTTATAGATAATGTATTCATATTTGTATTCACATAGGAATACAACAGAAAAACATAAAATGTAAAAAATTACGTGCCCACTTAATGAGGGCTCAACACAATTTCATAGATCTAGATAAAATAGCCTAAACAGTATTGAAATCATTTAAAGATAAAAATATTGCATTTAATAAAAACATTAAATAAACCAATATAAAACAAAGAAAAGCTATAACGATTAAGGAATATCAAGTATAAAATAACTGGATTAAACCGTTTTAAGCCATTTTGAAGATTAATTTTACAAAGGCCTATCTGAAAAAAAGATTTTAGATATTTTCTAAAAACAATAAACAATGAAATGTATTAAAATTTTATTATTTTTTTTAAATAAATATTATTTATAAAGTGTTAGGATACGAGGATATTACTCAAATCATGCAAGCAAAGTTTTTTTTAAAAATTTTTACAAACAGATTAATTAAATCAAATGAAGACAAAGGAATTTAAAGGTCATTTCTGATGGTTTTGCTCACCTACAAATGCTCTGTTTGCATGATTCAATTAATATTATTGTATCCAAATAAATATTAGCTATTAATAAATAAATAATTAGCTATTAATAATAAACTATTTAGTTTATTGATTTTAGAAAGTATTTAAATGCTGTGTTTTAATGCATGTGTGTGTGAGAGACCGGCTGAAAGAGTGCTCGCTTCACAGATCAGTTAATGCCGAGATCTTTCTTTCTTTCTTTCTTTCTTTCTTTCTTTCTTTCTTTCTTTCTTTCTTTCTTTCTTTCTTTCTTTCTTTCTTTCTATTTAGAAGATAATACAAAATATGAAAACAACAGAAAGACATACAACTTTATAAAATTACATGTCCACTTTTGTAGGCTTAACACAATAGTGTAATATCTAATTAAAATAGCCTATATTGAAATAGTTTAAAGAATTAAGCTACAAATATCAAATATAATAAATTCACATTAAATAAATAAACCAATATAAAACAAACAAAAGCTAGAACAAATTGGGTATAATACAAATACAAATAAATTAACCGTTTCAAGCCATTAAACTTTTATTTTACCATAGCCTGTCTGAAAAAAAAAATTGTTTTTTTAGACATATTAAAAAAACAACAAAAAAAAAGGGTTTTGAAATATTATTTAGAAAGTGTTTGGATACGATGATGTTAGACCAGCTGAAAGCAAGATAAAAGCCGAAAGACCAGCTCAAATCAGGTTTAAAGTCCAGCGCAGAGTGCGCCTCGCTTACAAATTGCTTAAAACAAGATGTTTTTTTTTTAAATATATATATATATATATATATATATATATATATATATATATATATATATATATATATATATATATATATATAAAACACACCGTTTTTTATATATATATATATATATATATATATATATATATATATATATATATATATATATATATATATATATATATATAAACACTGTACTTAAAGAAAAAAAGCACATAAGCGTAGCTCACGTGCTCTGGCTGCTACAGTATATCAGTTCAGTATGCTCACTATGTTACATAACTGCCCCCTGCTGGCCATGTATTTCTTGTGTTAGACCATGTTCTGCTTTACTGCAGTTTACTGCGGAGATATACGAGATTCGTTTAAATCCCTCACACATTCTCAGTAGCCATATTTGTATACTATCTACTAAAACATGTTAAAAATCTAACTCTAAAGATCTGCGTGTGATGCTCTGATCTGTCAGTCATCTTGCTCAAACGCACGAAGGTTAAACTGAATCAATCACACCTCTACTGACCTCAGCTTTGAATAGCCCGTTCAGAGGGACATTTTCTGATGCCGAGTCGTCATGTTTGTCTGAAGAGCTTCACGAGTGCTGAGATGGTCTGATTGTAGATCAGTTATCTGCTCGCTTAATCCTGACCTTTAGAGATGAGAAATCTGCCATGTCTGAGCTGAGCTTCACTGAACTCCTGCTTCATCTGCTTTAATTGAACACTTCTGTCACCCGTTCCAGTGTCATTCATTTCTCACTAAGCAAGATTGAAATCTCAACTATATCACTACAGGGTTGGAAGAAATTGTTCAATGTAAAAGCATAAAAATTGTAGAAATAACTATTTATTTTAACTTTCACACAAAATAGACAATAACACGTTCAGTCTATAGGGCTGAGTAGAGCTGTGGTGAAAAACCATTAGAGAAAATGATTCTGCGCCGATTCTGACATTAGCTCTTAACAGCAGAGAGTGCTATAGACTGAGCTCTAGTCTAGTTTTTAACAGTAGAAGGCACATTTTGTTTATTTTTAGCAGTATATGTAGCTCTAGGATAGTTTTTAACAGCAGATGGAGATCTAGGCTAGCTTTTAACAGCAGAGGGCGCTCTAGGCTAGCTTTTAACAGTAGAGGGCGCTCTAGGTTAGTTTTTTAACAGCAGACAGAACTCTGGGCTAGTTTTTAAAAGCAGACGGTGCTCTAGGCTAGTTTTAATCAGCAGACGGAACTTTGGGCTAGTTTTTAACAGCAGACTGCGCCCTAGGCTAGCTGTTACCAGCAGAAGGTTCTTTAGGCTAATTTTTAACAGCAGATGCCCCTCTGGACTAGTCTTTTAAAAGCAGACAGCATTCTAGGCTAGCTTTTAACAGTAAAGGGCTCTCTAGGCTAGTTTTTTTTATTTTAAACAGCAGACAGTACTCTAGACTAGTTTTCAACAGCAGACGGCGCTCTGGGCTGGTTTTTAACAGCAGATGGCGCTCTGTGATGTTTTTTAACAGCAGATGGTGCTCTGGACTGGTTTTTAACAGCAGACGGCACTCTGGGCTGGTTTTTAACAGCAGACGGCACTCTGGGCTGGTTTTTAAAAGCAGATGGCACTCTCTGCGCTCTGGTCTGGTTTTTAACAGCAGACGGCGCTCTGGGCTGGTTTTTAACAGCAGACGGCACTCTGGGCTGGTTTTTAAAAGCAGATGGCGCTCTCTGCGCTCTGGTCTGGTTTTTAACAGCAGACGGCGCTCTGGGCTGGTTTTTAAAAGCAGATGGCGCTCTGGGCTGGTTTTTAACAGCAGACGTCGCTCTGGGCTGGTTTTTGACAGCAGATGGCGCTCTGGGCTGGTTTTTGACAGCAGATGGCGCTCTGGGCTGTTTTTTAACAGCAGATGGCGCTCTAGATTGCCAAATAATGGCTTTTGCTATCATTAAGATTAAAAAGAAGAAAAAAAATCAACTGAGTAATCATTTCTAATCAATAAACAATTATGAAAATTGCAGAAGATAATTTTATTTTATTTAAATATTTTTACTAAGGTAATGTTCATTCCTTACACCGGTCTTTGGTGTCACATGTTCCTTCGGAAATATGTTACATTATGATTTGTTTTACCCTCAAGTAGGGCTGGGTAATTAATCTTAAAGTAGTTGAAATTCAGAATCTGTAACCGATCTCATATTTCAAGGTCAAATTTTATAATTACTTTCCCTACTGCATGTGGAGTCACGTGACCTCGCTCTGTTATGGCTGATTTATACTTCTGCGTTGAGTGCATGCGTATGGTCAGCAGCATATCTGCGCACCTCACAAAAAATTTAACTACACCTTTGCACTACATAGACGATGATTGTAAACTCCGCCAGAGATGCCTTATGACGGCATATTTCCCATTAAAAAAATACAATTTAAATAAAATATTTGGTTTACAGAAGATTCAAAAAAGTACTGTTTAAAATATTATTTACATGATATGCAAGAGTTATTTTATTTAGAAAAGATGCTGCTTATGTTCTACTTTTAATATGAAAAACATTGAAAATTATTTGTTGTTTCCAAAAGCGCAAGTTATTTATTTTTATAGGAAAGGTGACTGTTTTGTTTTAGACAATGTGTTTTAATATCAGTTGTTCAGTGCTGATGTTCAATAAATAATCATAGAAAGTAGAAAGTGTGTGCTTCCTTCAATTATCTTAAAATCAATGATGCACTCTTCATTCAAAAATCTCCCAATTGTAATATTTGAGCATAGTGACTGCCAGCAATATTTGAGCATAGTGAAACCACTTACTACTCAGTAGGTATTGCATTTTAATTTAAAAGTCCTACGTTGTTGAAAAAGTACGTTCTATACAGTATGAATGTAAGAAGTATGAATGGAATTTGCACGTACTACATTGGCCATTTTGTCATGGTAACATGACCTAACTACATCAGTTGCGTCGCTTTACTTCAATCCATGAATTCTCTCGAAGCGGATCATGGGATAGCACAGCATGCATGGGATGCGCACTACAGAATCTAGCTGGAAGTAGAAAGTCATCCAGTTACTTCTTGCATACTGATTTCCAAATTCTATGAATTCAGACATACTACTCTGCTCGCATACTTTTAGTGTACTGTATAGTATGGAAGTATGCGGTTTTGGTCGCAGCCCCAGTGTTGGGAAGTAACTAGTTACATGTAATGGCATAACGTAATTTAATTACAAAATAAAAGTAACAGTAACTCGTTACAGAAATTAAATGTGTAATTAGATTACAGTTACTTATGAAAATGTTGAAGATTACAAATGGGGTTACATCCAAATATGTTAAATAATATTAATCTGTTGTTTTGCCTTTTTTTGATATGCACAATACCTTCTGCTAAAGCCAATATCAAAGCACTGCTTTTCTGATGCTTTTGATTGGCTTTCCGGTTTGATTGCGGCGCACCACGTCTACCAGTTACGTTAACCCTCTCTGCAGCTGAGAGCATTAGGCCGTACAACCAGTCTGAGAGCTGCAAGTAGTGATGCTACTAGCTTAACTATGTTTCTCAGTAGTGTAGAGGTAGTTTCGCTACTTTATAAATCAAAGAGTTTTCAGTAGCCAGGCTATTTTGTTAGTCAAGTAGCGTCCACACAAGCTACATTTAGTGTCATTAAGTGACAGCAGCGACATTCAGAGCTGTGAGTCTAGTCGATGGAAGTAAATCCATATGGCGAGAATGGTGATTTCATCTTCTTCTGGTATTTCGGTGGTCAACAACAAACTTTTGCGTGCGTTACTACCACCTCTCGCTCCGGTCGGGGATGTTACCAACTAATTAGGCTAACAAAAGAAATTTCCTCTATGGATAGACGACTGAGGGAGAGGAGGTCTATATATAGATTACTGTAATAAAGGCTGAAGTATACTATGGTAATTACTATTAGTTCATGATAGTTACTAATGATATCACATTATGTAGTGTAATTCATTAATGAAGAATTGTTAATATATACACAATATAATGCTTATTTCTAAATATTTATCTTTACTATAAATTACTATAGTATTTTAAATGTGTAACGCCTGGTTTTATTTGATTTTTGGTTTTTGCTGGTATATACTTTCATTTGTTTCTGTTTAGTACAGCATATTACAGTAAATAACTGAACAATTAAACCTCATCTGTTTCACTGACAGTTTTATTGATCATCAAGATATGATTGTAACGACCGGGGAGGGAGTGACAGATACAACTTGAGGTAAGATCCAATATGCAGGTTTATTCGGCGTCAGGCAAGCAGTGGTCAAATCAGGTACAATCGGGTATATGCAGGCAAATCCAAAATCGTAATCGTATTAACAGGCAGAAGGTCAAAAGGCAGGCAGCTAAACAGAAGAACAAGGAAAACAAGGCTAAGGTCTGACATGGAGAAACAAGACAGGGAAACGCGTTGTAATGTCACAAAATGCAAACAAGACTCTGCAAACTGGATGGGTTCATGAGTGGCTTATGTATGAAATGCTATCAGTCTATGACAAGGTTCAGGTGGTGAGTGTAATCAAGCAGATGAGTGAGCATGGGTGTCTAGGAGAAGTGCATGTATGAAAATGTAGTCCTGGGATATGCGTAAGTGTAGTCCAAGCATAGTGGAAAGCAGCGATCTCCGGAGAACGATCGCTAGTTCTCATAACAATGATTGACTTGGATTTTAATTGCTTTGATGTAAAAATGAAAATGGCAAAAATAGCTTACATGTATTTTATTGCAAATGCCACAAAAATCTATAAAATTTAGATTTTGTAACAACAGTAAAAAAAATTTAACACAGTGGTCTGGTTTTGTGGTGGCTGTACTTTAAAAGTTAATATAATCTTAATTCAAGTGATTCTAACAGTAAACAGAGCCACTGTAATATTGGTATAAATGCTTAAATGGTTTAGTTACAAATACCTGTTAGAAATTAAAAAGTAATCAGATGTAATTAGTTAATTTTATAAAGTAATCAAAAAGGCACACTATTTATTAAAGTTTAAATAGGGAGATTTGTAATCTGGAATCTATTACGGCTGTTTCACACCGCAAGCGTCAGCTGTGCGTGTCCATGTTAACAGATTAGAGCTTTGCGAGCGGTGCGAGGCGTTGCTGCATCGCTGAAGCAGCAGTGCAGCGATAGTTTCAGCGCTGGGTCTATTTTTGCCGCGCTGCTCACGCTCAATTAAAGTGACAGTGCATTGATAATGACCAAAACACAATGAATGACAATATATAATAGCAATCGTACCCAATAAATGCGTTAATAATATCAACCGATTTATATATAGTCAATCAAATTAACTTAAATGATTAAAAACGGCAACAAACATGTATTTAGGCCAGAACTACAAAACCAAATGTAAAACAATTTTAGTATCAGTTTTGCACAGTAGAGTTGCAGGAGAGGGGGAATAGAATATTTAGGGGAGTTGTAGTCCATAGCTAAGTGTATTGTGGGTAGTGTAGTTCCACACGCATGCTGGATTATGTGAGCTCGCTGTGTGCTGTGCAGATCAAGCAGAGGAAGAAAGTTTTATTCGGCTTTGTTTTATGGTTATTCCTACTAGGAGCTGTTTGCACTGTGAACCTGACAACAGGAAAATAAGTAAAAGAATGGCATGCATTAATTACTTTAGTCTGTCTCATCCTCTGCACGAGCAGGAATTAACGAGCTGTTATTCTGCTGCTGGACATCACTGAAGCGGAGAAAGTAACGCTAGTTTGATCATGTATAAATATCATTATAACTATATTGTATAAATATTATTATAACAAGGCCTACAGCAACATGACAATCAAAAACCAAATGACATAATATCAAAGGCGATTGTCTTCTGACTGTAGACAGTCCTCGAGAAGCTTGAGAAGCATACATTTACATTTACATTTACATTTAGTCATTTAGCAGACGCTTTTATCCAAAGCGACTTACAAATGAGGACAAGGAAGCAATTTACACAACTAAGAGCAACAATGAATAAGTACTAAAGGCAAGTTTCAGGTCTGTAAAGTCTAAGAAGGGAAGTGTTAGTAGTTTTTTTTTTTTTTTTTTTTTTTTTTTTTTTTTTTGTACAGTTAGTGTGATATTCAAAGAGGCAATTGCAGCTTAGGAAGTGAAGTGGAGACTAAATAGTTGAGTTTTTAGTCGTTTCTTGAAAATAGCGAGTGACTCTGCTGTTCTGATGCAGTTAGGGAGTTCATTCCACCAACTGGGCAGATTGAGCGTGAGCGTTCGCGAAAGTGATTTTTTCCCTCTTTGGGATGGAACCACGAGGCGACGTTCATTCACAGAACGCAAGTTTCTGGAGGGCACATAGATCTGCAGAAGTGAGTGCAGATAAGAAGGTGCTAGGCCAGAAGTCACTTTGTAGGCAAACATCAGAGTTTTGAATTTGATGCGAGCAGCAACTGGCAGCCAGTGCAAACGGACTAGCAGCGGAGTGACATGTGCTCGTTTAGGTTCATTGAAGACAACTCGTGCTGCTGCATTCTGGAGCAGTTGAAGAGGCTTGATAGAGTTAGCTGGAAGCCCAGCTAGTAGAGAGTTGCAGTAATCCAGTTTGGAGAGAACAAGAGCTTGAACAAGGAGTTGAGCTGCATGTTCAGATAAGAAGGGTCGGATCTTTCTGATGTTATAGAGTGCAAATCTGCACGATCGAGCAGTTCTAGAAATGTGGTCAGAGAAGTTTAGTTGGTCATCAATCGTTACTCCAAGGCTTTTCACCATTTTGGATGCAGTAATGGTTGCCCCATCCATCTGGATTGAAAAGTTATGGTGTAGAGTCGGGTTGGCAGAAACTACAAGCATTTCCGTTTTTGCGAGGTTCAGCTGAAGATGATGATCTTTCATCCAGTGTGAAATATCCAACAGGCAGGCTGAGATACGAGCTGGAACCGAGGGATCATCAGGATGAAAAGAGAGGTATAGCTGGGTGTCATCAGCATAGCAGTGGTAGGAGAATCCATGTCTCTGGATGACTGGTCCTAGAGATGATGTGTAGATGGAGAAGAGAAGTGGCCCAAGAACAGAGCCTTGAGGTACCCCAGTGTTTAGATGCTGTAGGTTGGACACCTCTCCCCTCCAAGACACCCTGAATGACCTGTCAGAGAGATAAGATCTAAACCATTGTATAACAGTGCCCGCAACGCCCAGTGACTCAAGCGTAGATAGCAGGATCTGGTGGTTGACAGTGTCAAAAGCAGCTGACAAGTCCAGCAAAATGAGGACTGATGATTTAGAGTCTGCTTTAGCCAGTCTGAGATCCTCCACGACCGAGAGCAGGGCAGTCTCAGTTGAGTGGCCTTTCTTAAAGCCGGATTGCTTGTTGTCCATGAGATTGTTTTGAGTAAGAAAGTCCAGGACTTGATTGAACACTACTTTCTCCAGAATCTTGGCCATGAATGGAAGCAGGGATACTGGTCTGTAGTTTTTAAGTAGCGTATGGTCCAGGTTGGGTTTCTTTAGCAGTGGGGTTACCCTAGCCTGCTTAAATGTAGTGGGGAATAAACCAGAGTCAAGAGATGTGTTAATTATGTGAGTCAGTGTTGGTATGACT
Organism: Danio rerio; assembly: GCF_052040795.2. Taxonomy (NCBI): domain Eukaryota; kingdom Metazoa; phylum Chordata; class Actinopteri; order Cypriniformes; family Danionidae; genus Danio; species Danio rerio. The sequence continues at coordinate 8,182,821 of NC_141023.1, forward strand.
GCAGGAGAGATGGCTTGCAAGAGATGAGAGGGAATGGGATCGAGTGGACAGGTGGTTGCATGGCTAGATAGCACAAGTTTGGACACCTCAGACTCAGAGAGCTGAGAAAAAGAGGTGAGTGTGTGTGGTGTTGGTGTTGTATCTTGCGTGTTTGTTGTAGGTGCAGCAAATTGAGCACTGATTTTTGCAGTTTTGGTGCAGAAGAATGTAGCAAAGTCATCAGTAGTAAGTGTGGAGGATGCGGGTGGAGGAGGAGGATAGAGGAGCGAGGAAAATGTTTTAAAAAGTAGGCGAGGATTAGTGGCATTGTTGATTTTCAGACGGTAATACGTCTGCTTTGCAGAAGTAACCTCAGCTGAGAAAGAGGACAGAAGAGTTTGGTATGTTAAGAGATGTGCAGGATTTTTAGTTTTCCGCCAAATTCTCTCTGCAGCCCGAAGTTTTGAGCGATGCTCACGGAGAGCATCCGAGAGCCAGGGTGCAGGAGGACTGGCACGGGCTGGCCTGGATGCAAGAGGACATAATCGGTCTAGACATGATGCTAGTGTGGAGCAGAGTGTATTAGTGGCACTGTTCGAATCAAGTGCAGTGAGTTTGCGAGATGGAGGAAGAGAGTCTGAAACAATGGTGGATAGTCTATTGGGTGAGAGAGATCGTAGGTTTCTGCGAAAGGTAACCAGTGTTGGAGTGTGTGACGGCTCAGGAGTAATGTGGATGTTGAGAGACAGAAGGAAATGATCAGATATTTGTAGTGGAGTTACTATTGTTTGATCAGTGAAGCAGTGTCGTGTGTAAATAAGGTCTAGCTGATTACCTGATTTGTGGGTAGCAGAAGTAGGTGCTCTTTTTAGGTCAAAAGAGGCAAGCAGAGTCTGAAAGTCTGCAGCTTGCGGTTTGTCAACGTAAATGTTGAAGTCACCTAGCACCAATAAGGGAGTGGCAAAATTAGAAAAAGATGAGAGAAGAACATCCAGTTCATCTAGGAAGTGACCTAATTTACCTGGTGGGCGGTAGATGACAACCACATTTATGTGGTACAATTTAATCTATAAAATTTGAAAAATAAACATTTGCAGGTTAAAGAAACAGCATAGGAGGAGGTTGCCGCGGGTCTTGGTGCAGATGAAAAGTTAAAAAGAGTATTTGTATATTAGAGAGACACATAGGTAACTAAGTAGAATAGACAGAGATAGGTTGATCTCTGCAGCAGCTGCTGAAGTGCTGCACGCTGCAGATGCAGCTGGTGTGAAAGGCAAACGCCTGCGTGCTGCTCCTGCTCGACATACGCTCTTGCTCACGCACTGCTCACGCACTGCTTTTGCTTGCGGTGTGAAACAGGCGTTAGATTTCTAAATTAGCCCCCCCAACACTGTTGCCTGTTCAAAACTTGTCAGTAAACTCTGAGGGCAAAAAATAAAATAAAATAATCAGTAATTAATCGTAATCGAAAATATTCAATTTGATTTTAGCCCTAACCTCAAGTAACATTAATTATTAATAATAAAGTTGAAAAAAGTCTAATACTTTTGTAGAAACTGTAATGTTTTTTTTTTCAGAATGAAAGCATGATTAGTTTCTATTCTGCATGCTCTGAACTTATTTTTCCTCTATTGAACTGCTGGCAAGCTGTGTTATTCTCTTAACATCCACAAGAGCTGGAAGTGTCAGCGGTTGAAGAAAGTGATCTGAGCGGACGCCGGTGTTGTTAATGGTGTGCCGGTGGTCAAATCTAAAGGAAAAGCCTCATTTGCAGCAGCTCGACTGCACTCGGCAGTAATTATGGGGCTTTTTAACGTGGGCAGCGGTGAGATTGGACAGGTAATGTGGGCCCGGTTGAGCTCACGATGCATGTAATCAGCTATTTGAGAGCATAACTCACGCCCCTGCCCCAATCTGCACACGCTCATTGATTATCATCATCAGTTCTGAGCGTAATGAATTACCGGAGCACAATTAGAAGCCAAGCGAATGAATCACCGGATTGGAGGGTTAAGCAAATTAAGAGCATTAATGAGGCATAAACATTAGCCGTGTTATAAAAGTGCATTACGGCGACGGCTCTTTATGACATCATAAACGTAATTAATGGACTGCGGTGGGTGTGTAGCAGAATCACGGGAGAGATCGAGGACACGCTGCACGTCTATAGATGGACACATTCAGATGAGGCGAAGTGATAATTTACTACAGTACTTGAGGAGTAATTGAACAGACGAGCAGAGCATGAAAGACTTCAGACGTACATGTGAGGGAAACTGAAGAGTCTCTCTGACTCTGGGATGAGTGTGATGTGGAAAGGTCAAGGACAGAAGCATCAGGATCTACTGTGATGTATTGCTCGTCATGGTAGAAATTAGCCCAAATTAATCTTTAAAGATTATCCCAAAGTAGAAGCTCAAGATGCCTCATTCGGTTCAGTTAAATCACACTTTTCTCTTTAGGTGTGGATCATTTGTGCAGGTGTGAATGTGTTAATCACTCTTAAGTGTGCACTGAAAGCAGACTAAATAAGCGTACTGAGACCTGCTTGATCTCTATATGCATTCAAACAGACACTGGAGCGGTTCAGTTGTGCAGGGTTGGGCATGTTACTTTGTTTACATGTTCCTTACTAAAAGTAATTAGTTACAGTTACTAGGTACTTCTCTTAATGGCCATGTCCAAACATACATGGATATTTTTTATAAAGTTTCTATTGAAAATTTGACTGTGAAGCATCTAACCCAGGCTCAGTCTGAAAACGTGCCCCTATATACATTTCTGGAGAGTGCCAAATACGTTCCAGGGGGTATGTTCTTTTGCAGTTTTTGTTTTCGCAAATCCACCATAGGCCGCATTGTACACTTTTTGTGATCTCAAATTTCTCTCGCCGTTCAAACCTGCTCTGCTCACGTAAATCCACAAAAGGATTTACGTCGACTGTTGACTGACTGACTGTGATCGACTGACCCATCCTCCTCCTCCCCTAAACCCAACCAAAAGTGCTTTCCAAAGCTCAGATTGACCCACCCTCCTCCTTCCCCAAGCCCAATCCAAAGTGTTTTCAAAACAGTCCAGAAAAACAAAAGCCCTCGCCTGATTTTTACCATGTTATCCGATTTACCATGTTAACCCTAACCCTAACCTAACCCACCAGTATGCAGCATTTACCTGGATGATGCAACGGCAGCCATTTAGCACCAGACTGCACACAACACACCAGCTGATTGCTGGAAAGGAAATATGGAGATTTGATTATGATATGGGGATGGTTAGGAGGCCCTGATGGACAGAGGCCAGTGGGCAAATTTGGCCAAGGTGCCGGTGTTAAACCCCTACTCTTTTTTTGAAGTACATCTTAAGACTTTTAATGACCACAGAGTCAGGACCTTGGTTTAACGTTTCATCTGAAAGTCGCTGAGCAGTACAGCGTCCCCTTAACAATACTGGAGCGTTAGGACCCACACAGACAACGGCTAACTCACTAACACCAATTCTGGCAGCAGCCTAGCTTTCCCATGTGATCTCTCATCCAGGTACTGACTGGGCACAGCCCTGCTTAGCTTAAGTGGGCGACCATGTGAGAATTGCAGAGAGCTAGCTGCCGCCTAAATGCCGTTATGTGATAGTCCCACCCCCAAACACACATGCACCAATCATCAACGGTTATGTGATTGTCCTACCCCCGAACACACACACACAAATCATCATCAGTTATGTGATTGTCCCACCACCAAACATTAGGTTCAATACTATATGAAATAAATAATACTACATTTTATTATCAGTAATAGTAATAGTAATTGTAATGGGAAAACAGTGATTTGTTTGATAACTCGTTCTTGAATAAAGTAACGATGTTAGTAATGTCGTTTATTAATAACGCTCTTATTCCCATCGCTATTGGTGAGAACATTATCTGAACTACCACAATCCTAACTGCTAAATATACTGCTCATTTTGGACTAAACCAGATGCTGTAGTAAGTCATGCTGTGTATAATGGGATGACGGTAAGTGTTCGTTGGCAGAGCTTTAGCAACATGGCCCTATCATGGAAAAAGCATCTGTAGTGACAATGCACTGTCATTGTTTGCATTGCAATAAACGTTGGGTTACAACAACCAATAGTTCTTTAGACTATAATGTGTCCTCTTTAATTGACAAAGTTAACAAATCAAAGCCTACCTACTTATTCACTTCCAGGTAAATTTATATGGAAGTTGATATTTAGCTTGTTGGTGTTTTGTAACAATCAGTTTTAATGAGATGGGTTGTTCTATCATTCCATCCATCCATCAATCCATCATTTCGTCCGTAATTCCATTTATCATTCCATTCATTCATGAGATGGTAACGCTCAACCCCCAACCTGGAGGACCAGGACACAGGACACACACTACTGACAATTTAGCTTACCCAATTCACCTATAGCTCATGTGTTTGGATTGTGGGGAAATCCAGAGCACCCAAAGGAAATCCACACGAGGAGAACATGCAAACTCCACTCAGAAATGCCAACTGACCCAGCCGGGACTCGAACTAGCGACCTTCTTGCTGAATCAAAGCTTACGTTGAAGCAAAATAAAAAATAATCAACAAGTGATAAAAATTGTAGAGCTATCAACTGAAATGAAGCCTGATAATCAGTTTTAAACGACATCCCAATCTGTTATTATTCCTCAATATAAAGCCCTGGCCCAAAGGCATGAGCACGGCTGCAGAAACACCCATGCGGTTCCTGCTTAATTACTAGAGCTGGTGTTGGCAGAGGAATCACTGTGAGAAGCAGGTGAGAAGTTGTTTCCCTCAGCAGAAGGTCTTGGGCTGCTGGTGTGCGGCTATAGGCTATCGAGCGGCGCGCTCGCGGAGCGTGTGTTCACGCTGCTCTGCTTTCATTACAGATCAGGCAAAGCAGTAATTAGCCAAAGCTCCCTGCTGCTTTTAAATTACCTTAAGACATCCACTTAACTTGAGCGGGGCGTAAAGCGTCTTGCTGAGCCCGGTGGACTCCAGCAGATGTCGGGGGGAGTGTGGACAGGGCCGCCGCGGGCCTGCACAGCCACATACACTGTTGGACTCATTAGTGAATCACAACACTGCCCACACACATACTCATGTTGGTATTACTGGTTTACGAGGACTTTTAATAGGTGTAATGTGTTGTATACAGTAAGAGTTGCTTATTATGTGGCCTTACCCCACTCTTATCTCTAACCCCAACCTTCATATGAAACCTGTGGCAAATTTTGAATGTAAAAAGACCTTGTTACGAATGATTCTGAAGCCTTTTGAATTGGAAGGACAAGACATGTCCTTGTAAACCACCTCAATAGAATACAACCATGTCATACCCATGTCATTGTTACATATTGAGTAACAGTATTTTTGACAATGCTAGTGTGTATTGTTCCTGTGTGTGTTTCCTCCATTGTCTATCTCTTTCTCTCTCCACATGAGCGGAGATCAGGTGCAGCTGTGAGAGGGGCGGCGCCAGCTATAAAGGCATGCCGTTGACGCTCCTCATTGAGTTCTCTTCCTGTTTCCCCTCACAATTGTGTGTCTGAGCAGTTCGCTCTGAGTACTCTGTGCGGCAGTGATCTGTCTGAAACCTTTTTTTTTTTCAAAGTAATCTGGTGAGATACTCTGTTCAATACGGTAATAGGACGGTAACCTGCATTAGCGGTGGCTGATTGTGTAATGCCTTTCTCCAACCCTGTTTCAAAGTCATCTGGTGAGATACTCTGTTAAATACGGTACTAGGACGGTATCATGTGTTAGCTGTGGCTAATATTTACCTTAATGCTGAATGATCAAAGGGAAGGCCCTTTTTCTTTTGTCCAGCTTTCTCCTGTTTTGTGGCTAGTTATGGAGGTTAGAATTGTATGCTTTATTTATGGAACTTTATTTTTGGTATAGGTAAGAGGTTTAATATTAGGTAGCGTACCTTGTTTTGTGTGTTGTTTTGGCCTTTTTGTTCCCTGATTCTGATTTTGACCTTTTTGTTTAATAAATCTGATACCCCTTTTTGACAACTTGGCCTGTGTGTGTGTGCTTGGGGAGCAGGAACGGGGACTCCGGGTGACCACTTTTTATAGCGGTCATCCTTAAATTTATGTGCGTAGTGGGGTGCATCCGCTACGTAACAGTCATTAAACAAAAAATGTGCTTGTAAATCACCAAAACCAGTACACACACACACACACACTGCAAACATCTGCATGCTGCCTGAATGTGTGTTTTTAAAAATCACAGAAGGGGGAAATAACATTGGCCCTATCAAATCTCAATTCACATCCACATCAAAGATGAAACTGTTGATGCATTATGATTGGCAGAACAATACAGTAGACAGCCAGACTAATAGATTGGATGTTATATAGAACAGTGGATATATCAAATAGAATTATACAACAAACCGAATGGCAGAATGATGGAACAACATAAAGACAGATGGATAGAAGGATGTAATGAATAGAATGAAAGAACGATGTCAGGACAATAGACAATGACATAACAAGAACAGAATGTTGGAGTGATATAGCAGACAGAAAGAATGACAGCATGATATGTACATGACAGAACCACAGAATGAAAACAGGAGAACAGTAGAATGACAGAATAACAAAATAATGAACTACAGACAGAATAATGGAAAAAACGAACTAAAGACAGACAGTCAGGCAGACAGAACAACAAACAGGATGACCAAACAACAAACAAACGAAACTACAGTCAGACAAACATAAGTACAAGCAAACGGACATAACTACAGACAGACAAACATAACTACAGACAGAGAGAAATACAAGCTGACAGGCAGAACTACAGACAAACTGCAAGCAGACAGATAAAACTATGGACAAACAGAACTACAAGCAGGCAGACAGACAAAACAATTACAAAACAAAATAGACAGACAGACAGAAAAACAGAATGACAGAACGAGAGCGAATGATTAGTCGAATGACACAGAAAAACAGGCAGAACGATAGACAGAACTACAGACAGAATGACAAGAATGAAGGATAGAATGACACACAGAATGAGAGAGACAACAGACAGAATGATAGATAAAAGCACAGACAGAACAGCATATTGAAGGACAGACAGAATTAGACAGAACACAGATACAATGACATAGAAAGAACGACAGACAGAACCATAGATAGAACGTTTGAAAGAACAATAGACAGAAAGAACTATAGATACAATGACAGAGCAAATGATAGCTAGAGCTACAGACAGAACGATAGATAAAACAACAGACAGAATTGTCAGACAGAAGCACAGACAGAGCGATAGATAGAACGACAGACAGTACAATTGATAAAACGACAAAGAATGATGGATTGAATGACAGAAAGAAGGATAGACATAATGATAGATAGAATGACAGACAGAACCATAGATAGAACGTCAGACAGAAGGATAGAAAGAATGATAGACCGAATAATAGATAGAAGGTCTGACAGAACAATAGACAGAATGACAGACAACAATAGATACAACGACAGATAGAACGATAGCTAGAACTACAGACAGAATGATAGATAAAACAACAGACAGAATGTCAGACAGAAGCACTAACAGAGCTATATATAGAACGACAGACAGTACAATTGATAGAACAACAAAGAATGATGGATTGAACGACAGACAGAAGGATAGCCAGAATGATAGATAGAATGACAGACAGAACCATAGAAAGAACGACAGACAGAACCATAGATAGAACGACAGACAGAAGGATAGAAAGAACGACAGACAGAACCATAGATAGAACGACAGACAGAATGATAGATAGAACGTCTGATAACAATAGACAGAATGACAGACAACAATAGATACAACGACAGATAGAACGATAGCTAGAACTACAAACAGAATAATACATAAAACAACAGACAGAATGTCAGACAGAAGCACAGACAGAGCGATAGATAGAACGACAGACAGTACAATTGAAAGAACGACAAATGATGGATTGAACAACAGACAGAAGGATAAACAGAATGATATATAGAATGACAGACAGAAGAATAGAAAGAACGACAGACAAAACCATAGATAGAATGACAGACAGAATGATAGATAGAACGTCTGACAGGACAATAGACAGAATGACAGACAGAACAATAGATGGAACGACAGACAGAACGAGAGCTAGAACTACAAACAGAATGATAGATAAAACTACAAACAGAATGATAGATAAAACAACAGACAGAATGTCAGAATGATAGACAGAAGCACAGAGAGCAATAGATAGAACGACAGACAGAACAATTGATAGAACAACAGAGAATGAAGGATTTTACAACAGACAGAAGGATAGACAGAACGATAGATAGAATGAGACAGAACCATAGAAAGAACAACAGACAGAACGACAGACAGAATGATAGCCAGAAAGTCTGACAGAACAATAGAAAGAACGACAGACATAACAATAGATACAATGAAAGACAGAATGGTAGACAGAACGACAGACAGAATTGATTAACAGACTGAACAATAGATGGAACGACAGACAAAACAATAGAGAACAATAGATAGATTTAGAGAAAGAATGAATAATCGAACTGGACAATGACAGACAGAGCGATAGATAAAGCAACATTCAGAATGTCAGACAGAGCAATAGATAGAATGACAGACAGAACAATTGATAGAACGACAAAGAATGATAGACTGAACGACAGAACAACAGACAGAACGACAGACCGAACAATAGATACAATGACAAAGAACGACAGACAGAACAGTACATAGAATGACAGAGAGAATGATAGATCGAACGACAAAGTTCTGTAGATAGAACGAAGGACAGACAGACGGACAGACAGACACATAAATAGATAGAGAATTACAGACATAAATTAAAGGTAACTAACACCAAATTAGGAAGGTCAGAACTCTTCATAGTGTTTCAAATGCTTCTTTAAAACAGCACGAAACCCAAATCGCATTAGACGCAAACTAAGTAACTCAATCACGCAATTAATTAACACAACAAATGCTTTTTGTTTCTAATCTGGCTCTGGTGAGGAGATTTTCTGGCCACATCCACACTAAACAGCGCCTCTGATCCTCCAAGTCACCGCACACACACACACCACCATTCACTTTACCTGAGCGATCCGACCTGCCGTTTCCTGAATACAGACACGCATTCACATCGCAGCGGGATGCCCGAGCGGGACAATGCTTGAACATCCACACACATGCAAAACCTTCCCGTGACTCCTGCGCAAACAAAAGCAGTTATTTGGCACGTCCCAAAGCCTGTTTGTGTCAGCTTTAAATGAGCAGAGAATATCCTTTTTAGAATTAAACCAGGGCAATTTCCATTCCTTTGTATTCGCCGCTGCTCTACTTGATGATTGTTTCATGAAATGCCTCCCGCTGGGGCTTTTCGCTTCAGTATCAGGGAGGTAAAATATTATGCGAGTAGCCGTTACATTTGAAGGTTTTCCAAAAACACGGCGCTCATTGTGTGGAGACAGGTTGAAAGGGAATTAACGGAGGCGATATAAAAGCACGACCTTCGCTCTGCTGAACGGCGCCACTAAAAGACTATGAATGCCAAACAACTTATTAAAGCTGCAGACAAAAAGGCAAGCATGCAGACGAGCTTGCAGTTCTTTCAGCGATTGAAAGAAGCAGAGAAAGAGTGAAATGCCGGACTGGTGAAGTTATGCAGACTGACCTCGATGAGGCCACAGCGACATTTCAGACACTCGCCTACAAAATAACAGCGCACACACTCATATGTGCCATTCACTTTTCCGTCTTAGCTAGAACAGTAATGAACGTATAGCAATTAGATCAGGTTAAGAGTGTAGATGGTATAACAGACATGGATGTTTTAAAAGGACTGACTCTATGAAAAAGTTTGTTTAAAAAAGTTCAAAAGATTAGTGGAACAATTATAACAATATACACCTTAACATATGCATCTTCTCCCAACTTCAAAATTTTAGATAAACATACTTGATTTTAGAGAAATATTTGATTAATATTTTATTAAATTACACTTTGATTAGAGATGACTATTGTGTTGCCAAGTTATATGTGTTTGCCGCAAATAATTTTTTTAGAAATGGAAAATTAATATAAACATAAAAAATAAAAAATAAATTACACAAAGAAAAGTAAGATTAAAAATTTTTCCCAATCTGAATGAGGCACAAATTTAACATTTCAGTCTGAATTAGTATGGATGGGATGACGGACGGATGGACAGACAGACTAATGGATGGATGGAATGATGGTTTGATGGATTGATGAAATGGATTGATGGAGGGATTAATGGAAGGATGGATGGACGGAAAGATCGATGGATGTATGGAATAACGAATGAATGGATGGAATGACGGACAGATGAGTGGACGGAACGACAGATAGATGGATGGAATGACGGATGGAACGATGGATGCATGGAGGGATGAATAGATGGAATAGATGAAATAGAAGAATGGATGGATGGATGGAACGATGAATGAATGGAATGATAAATGGAATGACGGACAAAATGATGGATTGATGGATGGATGGAATGACAGACGGAATGATAGAAGGAATGAAGGACGGACAGGTGGATGGTAAGATAGGTGGATGGATGGACGAATGGCTGGAAGGATAGATGGGTGGAAGAACTGATGAATGGAACAATGAATGGATGGATGGAATGATGAATGAAATGACGGATGGGTGGATGGAACGATGAATGGATGGAATGATGGATGGAACAATGAATGGAATGCCGGACGAAATGATGGATTGATTGATGGATGGAATGACAGAGGGAAGGATGGATGGATGGAAAGATGAATAGACAGAACGATAGATGGCTGGAATGATAGACGGAATGAAGGACGGACAGATGGATGGAAGAATAGATGGGTGGATGAATGGAACAACGAATGGGTGAATGGAACAATGGATGTAACAACAGATGGACGAATGGACGGAAGGATAGATGGGTGGATGAATGGAACAACAAATGGATGGATGGAACAATGGATGGATGGAATGGTGAATGGAATGACAGATGGATGGAATGACAGATAGATGGATGGAACAATGAATAAATGGAATGATGAATCGAATGACAGATGGACAGAATGGACCAACGAATGGATGATGGATAGAATGACGGCTGGATGGATGGACGGAACAATAGATAGATGGATGAATGGATAAAAGAAATGACTGATAAAAAGATGAATAGAAAGATAGATGGATGGAATGATGGATGGATGGAATGGTGGATGAACGGATGAATGGATGAAAGGACGGATAGATGGAAGGACGGACAGAACAGACAGATGGAACGGTAGATGGATGGACTGAACAATGAATAGATGGATGGAACAAACGATGGACGGATGGAACTGACATCATTAGCCGCGTTTCCACTTTTACGCCCAAAGTAAGCGAGCTAGGGAGAACCAAGGCCAGTTGCTTTTCCGCTGTCACTTCCGGGGCCTGATCGGGCCAAAGCGGGGCTTTCTCAGGGTCAGCGGCCGGCCTTTTTCACCCAGCCGAATACCTTGGGCAGAGTGAAAGGAGAGGCGGACACTAGTTTTCCCGGTCGCACATGAGTACATGCGCCAAACAAAGAAATATGTAAGGGAAAGAAAACATCCAGCCTTATAGGCTGAGGTCTTTTTGCAAATGATCACCCTTATGTTTCCATTTTAAATGTAAGGCTGTTGCATAAAATAATAAAGTTTTAATTTATAAGTGACATTCTTTGTCACTTATATAACGCATAATAATCTTTACACCATATGAAAGACACAGCAGACAGTAAAGGTTTTCGAGAGTTTTTGTCAAGTTTAAAAGGTTTGTTTGTGCACGTTTAGATGCCTGTATGTGAATGCGAGACCGGCAAAAGAGCACTTCCTTCACAGCTCTGTTGATGCGGCTTTTTTCTTTTTTTTTTTTCTTTTTGGACATAATGCACAACATGAATACAACAGAAAAATACAAAACTTACATTTCGTGTCCACTTTTGTAGGCTCAAAACAATAGTGTCATATCTTGATAAAATAGCCTAAGCTGTATTGAAATAATTGAAAGAATTACACATATCAGATATAATAAAATCACATTAAATAAATAAACCAAAACAAACAAAAGCTAGCTATAACAACTTAGGTTTATACAATACATAAATCAAACCATTTTAAAGCCATAGCAAAACTTTCATTTTACAAAGGCCTCTCTGAAAAAAAAAAGATTTTAGATATTTTCTAAAAGCAATAAACACCAGAGAAGGTTTGAAATTGGTTTGAAGAGAGCCTCTTTACAAACGCATTGGGGAAAACTGCAAATACAAAATGTGTTCTGAGTCCTCAAAGAAGTGTTTAAGCTTTTATATGACGTGGGAAAAAAAATAAAATTTTAAATACATGAAAAGCTTTATTAGTGAAAAGCTGCTGCGCGCAACAAAATATAGGCTATATTTTATAACTTGCTTACATGCTCAAAGACTTAACACTTTCCTAAAGATCACAGAATAAAATGCGACATCTTTAAATAAAGGGAAATCACCTATTAAGTGTCATATAGCCAACGGAAAAATTAATATGTTTCAGGTCTGCGTCCATCTAAAAGAGGATGTTATAAAATACATTTTCTACCGAGTTATTAACAGAGAATTTCTGTGGTGTTATACTACGGATGGTGCGCTCCTTGCGCTGGCGAGACCACTCGATGTTTGATGCCAACAGTTGGTCGGTGAGTAAATAAATATGATGAATGAGAACACACCGGCCTGTGCGTATAGACCTATAATGTAATGCTGTACAGTAACGTTTCATTTGTTTGTTTCGGTTGTCTTTATTTGAGTGGTGTCGTTATGATGCGATGGTGTGCTTTATCTGCCTGATTCCCGATGAAGTGGGCGGGCTGTGTGACGTTTGATTCAGGGGACGTTCTGGGGGCGGGGTTTGCTTGACACACTGTGAGCTACTAGCCCGACAGTGGAAACGCGACATGAATTCGGCCTCATTGCTCAACCTCCCAGGCCAATCCCAAATATACGAAAAATATACACAAATTTAAGATTTACAATCATTGTTTTCCAAGCTCTAAATCTTTAATAATGTGTCATATCTTTATCATTTTTTATTTATATGATGAACTCTGCCATCCACCGAGCTTCTCCATTTGCACCTGGAAGGATTTAAATCTGCTGGTGTGATTCCTCGACGGCAGAAATGATGAATGGAGTTGCTTTTGACAAGGTCCGCCGGCAGACCACGGCAATATCATCTGTCTTTCTTAGCCGGCGCTCGGATCTCACTTAATGTTTCATAAACTTTCTCTCTCTGGAAGACCTCTTGCTCTGTTCTCCATCTTCGTCCCAGCGCAGAGATTTGGTAAGTGTCTGCAGTTAATGAGTCAGATCTGAACATAAATCAATCAATACGCCACTAATGAAAGCAAATGGAACGTATAGAGGCAGGATTTTGACGGAGGAAACAGTCAGACGAAACACGGCGTCCAGAAAAAGAGACTGTCTCTGGTTAATGACCACTAAGGGATGCACTAATCGCCTGCTAGCTGCTAGTTTGGGTTGATCTCACGAAGCATATGATGCTAGCACACCTGTCATCAGTGGCTAATGGGAATCGACTCTGATTTTATCTTAGCATACAGTTTACTCCAGAGCTCCAGTACAGCTTTTTTAAAACTGGTACAGGGTATGTATGTACTCTGCACGGTTTACCGGTACTAGAGTAGTATCGTGATACTATGGCTCCAAAATACTGGCGGTGCCACTGTAGTTTGTAGAAGGTAGTATCGTCATTAACAGTCTATCTGCAATACATAATATAATGAAAAGTCACTAAAATGCTCACCCGTTTACGCTACAATAGACCGTTTTATTGGAATAGTCTGTGGAGCCCTTTAGGATTGCAAAACGGTGTACAATTCACACATTTTATGGTAGCCTATTGCACGTTTTCAGACGTTTCAATTCGAATGCACATCTGAATCAGTTCATTTCTGTTCCTGTCAATATGATTTAGTAGCTACAACAACTGCAACAATCTCTTAAAAGGAACGAATGACAATATGAAAATTTAAATACCTGATAAGACCAAAAAAAAAAATAATAATAAAAAAAATAAATGAAAAACGCAAAAGAGCAACAAAAAACGTTAAAACTATTTTTGACCACTTCAAATAGCCTAATTTTGCAACTAATTTTGTTTTGTTTTAGTTCGTATCTTTAATGTATTTTTTGTCAGTCAGTTATCTACAAAATAGTTTAGGTGAAATGATGAGCAAAACTTTTTTCAATTCAATTCAAGCAGGCCTATCATGACATATAAAATGCAGTGTTTCTGACAATTTCCTTTATTTCAGGGATTTGAATTAATTACGGTAGCGCAATACGCCACAAAGAAGTAAAATCAGCCATTTTTGACAGACTGCGGAGGTAGCTTACGGTGTTGCGGGCACTCGTTTTTCCTTTTCCATACACTCACGCTCTGTCAGTGACAGTGTTGTGCGTCTCAGTTTCTCGCGTTCGTCAGAAGTTAACCCGCAAATTGACACACCCAGGCAATAAAAACTTCAGTCATGTTCATGTTGTGAAAAACGTCACGTCAAAATGTTCCCTGTTGATTATATTAGACTTCTGTTTTCAATAGCGATTTAAAGCATTTATTATAGGAAGTCCTCGGCTATGCATGGGTATTATTATTAATCAGAAGTTGAGTGTGCATAGTTTAACGTTAAGAAATGCAGTATTGAACTTACAAACAGTTGGCAAGTACCAGAGAACAGATTGATAATACACATTGACCAATTGTAGTTTTTAGTCACGCTCATGTAGTCAAGTCATATTTATCTCGTTCAGTTTTGCCTTTATTCATTTGAGTCGTGACAAAGCACGAGTCTTCAACATGATGTATTTACACCACGTTTTAAAATATAATAGTTTAACTAACTAATTTATAAAAAATATTTTTATAAAATATAATTTTTTTTTTCATCTTTGCCATAGTGACAGTCAGTGCATAATATTTTACTGGTTATTTTGCAAGATGTCCTTTAAGTATTCTGTTGTCTTTAATTCAGATTAAAGTGTAATTTAAAGAGTTAACTAGGTTATGTTAACTAGGAGAGTTTGAAGTCAAGTTATTGTTTAACTGGTTTGTTGTGTAAACAATCAAAAAATATACAGTAAATATTTCTTAAGCAGGCTAATAATACTGACCTTAAAATTGTTTTTTTTTTAAACATTAAAAACTGCATTTATTCAATACAGACTGTAAGAAATAAGACTTTTGACTCCAGAAGAATTTATTTTAGTTTTATAGGAAATCTCCTTGGTTTGTTAAAGGGTCACGAAACACCACAACACATGTTTTGAGCTGTTGACAGTCGTATATGTGTCCCACACTGCTAAAAACACTATTAGGACACCTATATTTCACTAAAAAGTGTAAATTGGTTGTTTTTGCGTTATTTCAAGCAAATTCGTACTTCCTGTTTGAAACGAATTTTTGAAGCTGCGTCAAGGTCATGACATAATAGCGTTGTATTCCAGCGTGCAGACTGGACGTCTGTGCCAGAGTGAGTCTTATTACGTCTTACAGTGTGTTGCATTAATGCATGAGTAAGGCTTGGTTCAAACCAATCAGCACGCTCTATTGTGCAACTTCATTAATATTCATTACTGTCACAGTGTAGACGGCAGAGACGCCACGTTGTGTTGGCAAATCAAGCGTGAAGTGTTGCTTTTATAGTTTGCTGCAGATAAGTTTCGATTTCATTTTCTCTCTGTGAGAGCTCAGACTCACGTGTGGATTACAGTGTACGCGACGCGCGACAACAATAACTTGCGTGTCCAAGGAGGATTATTGTTTACCTGAGAGCTGTTCTCATCTGCAAACGCTGAGATCCAGATTCGCTTTAGTCTCCTCTAAATAAAGACGCAGCTCTAGTTGCTGTGGATTGTCCTGTCTCTACAGATTTGGTAAGTGAGCGACCAGTGCTCTTTGTTTATTCAGTTCGTATTTTATTCGTATCAAACAAACTATTGCAACGAGTGTAAACAAGTTAGCACTAACAGTTACAACCAAACTATAACCTCGTGTTGGATTTTGTGACCGGAATAACACACGCGGCTTTCTGACGCTACCTGCCGTGTGCATCTAAGTTTCCGGGAAATGCTGAGTTTTTTTTCTCATTCGCCGTGCGGTATCAAACATTGCATGAAAAATACACGCTTAAAGCAGTTCCTCGAATCAAATATCACGTTTGTCGGGAGGGACATGAATGAATTCCCTGAATGAAAGAGCCAAACTGCAGTTAAAGTCCACCATTTAATAATTTGGCAAATAATTCGACTACAGATGTCCATGTAAACACAGTCACATTGTCCGCTGTGGTTGTGTGTTTTGACTCTGAAATTCAGCGCGCCCAAATAGACACTCCCACACCAAGCCTCGTTTCTTCTTCCGACACTCCCCCCTAAACAGAGCTGGACACGCCCACTTTTCTGACTTTTTCCAAAGTAGAGGTGTGAAAACACCCTGCTGAAACGAGGGGGTTTCATGGCCCTTTAAAGATCACTTGTAAAACATTATTATAAATTAGAAGGAGGGCAAAAAAGACTTCAACTGTATCTGTTAAAGTTTACAGGTATGAAAATGTGCCTCGATGTGCTTGAATGTTAGAAAAGTGTTATCCTAGTACAATACAAAGTTACTTGTCAAATCAATTATTTTGAGTTTAAGTTATTTAATTAGCTTGTTTATGAAGACTTCAGAGTGATGCATGAAAAAAATTACTTTAAATAATTGTTGAAGTAGTTTGTGATTCATGTTAAAGTGTGCTCCCTAAAAGTACAAGTAGCCCTTGCCCGGCCCCCTCAGTACCTCTGGTCTAGAACCGCCACTGGCAATACTACTTTATATCACAACACTTCAGCTAATATAGTATCATAATGTGAATTAATGGTATCGTGACAAACCTAGTACTCTGTTTACAATTTTTGTAAATTACACAATATTTAACTGTAATATAGACTTTATTTTACTTTAGGGCAGTAAAGCAGTATGTTATTGTATTCAAAAGTTGAATTGTGAAAATTTCTGTAAAATTTACAGTAAACATACACAATACTGTAAACATATATACAGCTAGATAAACTGTGCTGTAAATGTAAATACAGTAGTTTTGCTGAATTAATTAACAGTAAGTTACTGGCGAACTGTTGTCAATTCTACAGTAAATTGTTAGCAGTGTATTGTATTTATGCTACATGTTTTCTATAGTTTCCTATAGAATAAAATGTTGTATATCATCCGATAAATTAAGTATTTAAAAAATCTCTGAGTAAATCTTTAGAATGTAGCGTAAACTGTAAAGGTATGCTCAAGTGGAGATTTATGACAGGAGAAAAACAACATAGAGAAAAGAGCCTTTCAAATATTTAAATATGAAATGACTGAAATCTACAAAAAAGAGATCGGGTGCAATAAAAACACTTAAAGGTGTATTTTTTTAACACTAGACTGGAAAACCACTTTAGGAAAAAGGCAAAAAGCCCAAAATCTCACAATTGACAGGTGCATGAAAAATAGTGTTTATGCCTGCAGTCTCGCCTTAATGAAGCTCTTAAAAACTGTGTTTGGCAAATGACATCTTTCAGCATTTCAGCATACATGCCAAGAAAATCTTGTCAAAAAGCTTCTAAACATGTTAAATCAAGCATAAAAAAGTAGTTAAAGTAGCTTAAGTGGTTTAGCATAAGTACATCTACCGGGGTAATAATCATGACAGAAAGCAGAGATTGCTAAAAAAAAAAAATAATAATAATAATAAAAAAAATAAAACTAATGTAAAATCCACTTGAAACAAATTACCAAAGTCAAAACCCAATTGAAATATGATTTTTGGAAAAAACGTTTCTATAGGAATTAGACCCAAAAAATGCTAAACTAATAATAAAAATAATAAGAAAGTAAATCAAAATCAAATCTGAAGTATGATAAGAATTAAATAAGAAACATAAAAAAATAATAATAATAATAAATAAAATACAAATAAAATAGAATAAAAGTAAAAATCATTAAAAAAAATCCATATTGCACTTACATTTACATTTAGTCCTTTAGAATATGCTTTTTTATAAAAAGTGACTTACAAATGAGGATGATTTATGGAGTAGTGATATATAAAAGCTATAGGTCTGATTTAGTTTAGCGTATGTTTTTTAACAAGAAGGAAAAAACAGTAAAGGAATAACTAGACAGTAATTTTTTTGAAAATTCGATTGTGACAAATGATTTCCATTTAAACTAGACCCAAAAAACAAACCAAACAAATAGTAACAGGAACAGATGGTTGAATGGAATGACGGACAAACTGACGAACCGATGGATGGAACGGTAGATTGGATGAACAAGTTGATGCGTCCGATGGATGGAACGGTAGATTGGATGAACAAGTTGATGCGTCCGATGGATGGAACGGTAGATTGGATGAACAAGTTGATCCGTCTTTTGGATGAGACGTTAAACCGAGGTCCTGACTCTCTGTGGTTGTAAAAAATCCCAGGATGTCCTTCGAAAAGAGTAGGGGTTTAACCCCGGCATCCTGGCCAAATCTGCCCACTGGCCTCTTTCCATCATGGCCACCTGAACATCCCCATATTCAATTGGCTTCATCACTGTCGCCTCTCCACCAATCAGCTGGTGTGTGGTGTGCGGTCTGGCGCAAAATGGCTGCCGTCGCATCATCCAGGTGGATGCTGCATACTGGTGGTGGATGAGGAGATCCCCCCATTGTGTAAAGTGCTTTGAGTGCCCAGAAAAGCGCTATATAAATGTAAGGAATTATTATTATTATTATTATGATGCATAGATGGACCAGTAGATTGGACAGATGGACATATTGAACAGTAGACTGGATGGACAAGCGGAAGGATGAAATGATAGATGGATGGATTGATGGGACAGTGGGATTAATGGATGGATTAAACGGATTGAGTGAATGGAACGGATAGAACAAATGATGAAATGGTAGACTGGAAGGACAGATGGAACTATAGATTGAAGAACGGAACAAATGATGGGAAGATAGATTGGATGGAATGGATAAAACTGATGGATAGATTGAACTACGGATAGATGAATGGACTGAACAGTAAGATGGATGGATGGAATGACATAGTACGAATGATGGAAGGGTAGATTGAATGGACGGATGAATAGATGGAAGTATAGATGGAAGACTCATGGATGGAAACAATAAGACGAAAGGATGGATGGAATGACTGATGGAACGAATAATGGAAGGGTAGACTGAATGGACAGATGGATAGATGAATCGGTAGACAGGATGGACAAATGGAGCTATAGATTAAAGGATGGAACAAATGATGGAATGATAGATTGGATGCAGTGGATAAAACTGATGGATAGATGGAACTACGGATAGATGAATGGACTGAACAGTAAGATGGATGGAATGACTGATAGTATGAATGATGGAAGGGTAGATTGAATGGACCGATGAATAGATGGAAATATAGATGGAAGACGCATGGTTGGATGGATGTATGGATGGATGGATGGATGAAAACAATAAGACGAATGGATGGATGGAATGAATGATGGAAGGGTAGACTGAATGGACAGATGGTTAGATGGAGCTATAGATGGAAGGGATGGATGGAACAAATTATGGAAGAGTAGATTGGATGGAATGAATGGATGAAATGGATAAATGATTGGAACAGTCAGACACATGGATGGATAGAATGATTGAAGGAATAAATAATGAAATGGTAGACTGGATGGACAGATGCAACTATAGGATGAACAAATGAAAACAACAAACAGTAAAATAGTTAAAAAATAAATAAATAAATGACTAATTTTATTTATTTATTTACTTTTTGCGGAGTTTAAAGTAGGCCTCAAAAACCCAGTCAAACAGTTTAGAAACCACTCATATATACAGTAACAAAAGCCTAAGAACACAACAAACAAACCTCAATCCTGTTCTATCTTTTTCCAAATGCGTTTTCATTCCAACAACAACCCAGACTATTCGCTTTAATAATGGTGGTGAAAAAGCTAAAAGCAGTGGTGAGTGTGCGTCCACCGTGAAGAGCTGTCACAAAGGTTAACGGCAAACAAGTAAACAAACAAACTCGCATCCTAATCCTCGGTTCATTAATCACCTGAAAGGTCCCGTCCAGCAGCAAGGGATTGTGGGAACTCAGAGAACTGCACTGGCAAGGAGGTCTGGGGGGGAACTCACTTCTGGGCCAGTGATAAGTAATTAGCAGCAATTAGAGTGTATGTTTAACAGCCTTGGGTGAGGGGAAAGAAGAGAAGGAGAGGACAGAGAAAGAGAATGATGGGATGATAGAACACTGTCTGGAATAATTGAGTGATAGAAAGAGAATGATAGAGATGGACAGAACAATAGAAAAGATTGAGCAACAGATAGAAAAATGGAACAACCGGTAGAATGGCAGGACTGCTGGCAAGTTGGCAGAAAAAGCAACAGATCAAAAATGACATCTGACAGACAAAACAACTGATAGAAAGAATAAATGAAAGATAGACGGATTGAGGCGAGGCAGTGGCGCAGTAGGTAGTGCTGTCGCCTCACAGCAAGAAGGTCGCTGGGTCGAACCTCGCTGGTTCGAACCCCGCGAGTTGGCGTTTCTGTGTGGAGTTTGCATGTTCTCCCTGCCTTTGCGTGGGTTTCCTCCGGGTGATCCGGTTTCCCCCACAGTCCAAAGACATGTGGTACAGGTGAACTGGGTAGGCTAAATTGTCCGTAGTGTATGAGTGTGTGTGTGGATGTTTCCCAGAGATGGGTTGCGACTGTAAGGACATCCCCTGCGTGAAAACTTGCTGGATAAGTTGGCGGTTCATTCCGCTGTGGCGACCCCGGATTAATAAAGGGACTAAGTTGACAAGAAAATGAACGAATGAATAGACGGATTGATAGAATGGCAGAATATCAGCAATGATGGACAAAGAACAACAAATGAAACAACAAAGACAGAATGATGATGGAATAGTAGATTGGATGGAACCAACGGATGGACAGAGCTGACAGATGAAAAGATGGATAGATGGAATGAAAAAGGAAAGGGTAGATTGATTGGAATGGTCGATTGAATGTAATGTATAGAACAAACAATCGAATGGTAGGTTGGATGGAATCTTTGGATGGAGGAGATGGAATGAATTGATGGATGGAACAAATTATGGAATGGTAGGATGGATGGAACGGATGGATAGACAAGACGGATGGACAGACAAATGGAACAAATGGACAGTTAATAAATGGCTAGACAGACAGGCAATTGGAATGGTTAGATGGAACAGAAGGGATGGATAAATAGACAAAGAACGATGGAATGGTAGATTGGATGAATGGATGGATGGATGGATGGATGGATGGATGGATATGATGGATGGATGGACAGAACAATGGATGGATGATGGATGGAACAAACAATAGATTATAGATGGAATCTTAGATTGGATGGAACATATGGAATAGATTGATGGACGGAATGAATGATGGAACGGTAGATTGGATGCAATGGATGGATGGATATAGTGGACAGATGAATGGACGGATTGATGGAACAAATGGATGGATTGATAGATGGATAGACTGACAGACAAACAGAATGGATGGATGGAATGGATGAAAGAATTGATAGAACAAACAATGGGATGGTAGATTGGATGGATGGATGAATAGATGGACGGTACAAACGATTTAACAGTAGATTAAATTTAACGGATGGATGGATGTAACAAATGGTTGGATGGAAGTATGGAATGGATGCATGGATGGACAGTTGAATGGATGGACAGATGGATGGGTTGATGGATTGGATGGATGGAATGAATAAATCGAACAATAAAATGGTAGAATGGATGGATGGAATGAACAATTTATCGATAGAATGGATGTAACTGATGGATGGATGGATGGATGGATGGATGGAAGAAATAACAGAATGGTAGATAGATGGAACGACAGACAGACAGACAGACAGACAGACAGACAGACAGACAGACAGACAGACAGACAGACAGACAGACAGACAGACAGACAGACAGACAGACAGACAGACAGACAGACAGACAGATAGATAGATAGATAGATAGATAGATAGATAGATAGATAGATAGATAGATAGATAGATAGATAGATATCACCTTGCCATATTCATTGGGAATGTTTATGCAATATTAAAAAAGGCGCATAAGTATAGGTGAATGTAAGCACAGCTGGTGTTGAATAAAGCTGAAGCACTCAGCAGATGATGATTGTCTTCTTCAGCTCTGCAGACACGAGGAGCTCAAACCAACAGTCAAACGGCAGTGTGAGAAATTAATTTGAGAAAGAACACAATAATGAATCTCCTGACAGGCCTATTAGTCTCCTGCAGACGTGCAGATCTCCTGCGCTACTTTCACACACATTTAAATCACATGCAAATAGAGGTGGTGTAAAGCGAATTGCTGTTTTCAGCGAAGTCACATTAGAGCATTCAGGACAATATCACCGTTTCTGACAGTTGTTCAGCACCAATCACTATTACTGTTTTATTACTCAGCTTTTGCTGCTTTCCAGAATGGTCATTGGCCATCCAGTTCATGGTCATCATTGACTTTCATTGTGTTTTACCCATACTATGGTCAATGGTCAAAGTCAATGGTGACCATCTATGATCCCTTTTAAGCTGAGGATGAGTGAATGAGAGTATTTTATTCTGGATACGAATTACTATTAGTATTATAAATTGTCTTTGTCACTGATCAACTTGATGTGTCAAGGTTTTGGAAAATAAATAAATAAATAAATAAATAATATTAGCATTGAATGAATATATTTTTCACTACATTAAAAAAAACAATTAATAAAAATAGGGTAAAAAAGATAAATTATTTAAAATAAAATAAAAAATTAATTAAAAATAAATGAAAGAAAGAAAATCAAGAAAATATAGTAGAAAATAAAATAATTTAAAATAAAATAAAAATGTATTACTTAAATGAAAAATAAAATAAATTAAATGAAAATAAATATAATAAAATAAATAATAAAATAATAATGAACAATAAAACATAAAAATTAGCAAAATAAAATGAAAAAAGTTAAATAAAACGCAACAAATAAAGCTAAATACAGTCAAATAAGCCCAAAGTTGTGAATAGTAGAAACAGACAGATGAGGAGGAGTGCGAGTGTATGAGCCGCTGAGATGTCTGATAGTATCGCCAGGGCAACAAGGGCCCTTGGAGAGCACAAAGAGTGGATTATGGATAAAAGATAAGTCTATCAGCAGACATGAACCACAACCTCCTCACTCTCAGGCCAAAAACATTTACACGCTGACTTACAATCTTTCATACCGACTGTCCACAGACACAATGATGATTTCACATCATAATTTCACAAAGCAAAAAAAAACTAAAAACAAAATCAAAATCAAAAAGATTAAATAAAAATAAACAATAACAAATACATAAATAGCACAAAATAAATTAACAATAACAATAAACAAACAAACAAACAAACAAACAAACAAACAAATAAATAAATAAATAAATAAATAAATAAATAAATAAATAAATAAATAAATAAATAAATAAATAAAAAACAGTGTCTATACTGGGACAGAAAAAAATGAAGATTTAATTGTTCTGAACAAACAAATTCGTTAACACATTAGTTTAAGGACACTTTAGTTGTAGACTTTCAGATTTTGAAATAGTCACATCTCAGACAAACATTGTCTGTATTATTGTATTAACAAACCAAAACTATGAAGTGGTGCTTTAAAAACCGTATATTGTTTTTTTTTTTTTTCTTAGTCTATTAGCTGCATCTCTTTAAATACATCATATTTTCCTCAATTGTGTTTCCTCCAGAGGGTGTTTTTTTTCTGTATTCAGTGTGAGGTCAGGCGTCCCTGACAATCAAATCATGTGTTATTGAGTTCAGGGCTTTGTCAATCCAGCGGTGTTGACTTTCATTCTCACCAACTGCAGAAAAAGTCCGTGAAAATGAAGAAAAACCTCCATCAGTGTTCACTGGCCTTCACTAGAGTTTCTGCGAGTCTAACACACATTTGTGTTAGCTCTGACACGGCAGGGTTTTCTTTAAAATCCTCTAAAATCAACACTAAAGTCGTTTTGGAGATATATTTATCAATGTAGTAGTCTTAAAGGGAACCTTGGGTATCAACACATGTATGGCTCAATATAATGTAAACAATGCCTCTTTGTGAAATGTATGATAAAAAACAACATATTTCAGTTATTACAAAAAGTAAAAATAAAAAATAAATCCACACACCATGAATGTTTCTTTAACAACCACCATTGTTTTCAGATGAAGAACATAATAAAATGTACAATATAAAATTAAATATGTATATATACACTAAATATTTATAGCATTTTAGCATTATAGCATTTATTTTATTAATATTATGAAAGTAAAATATTACTAATAAACACTAAATATTTGATTTTTAAATATATATTAAGCATTGTAAATTTACTTTATAAGCAAAAATACTTAACTATAAAATATAAATACTTAAATTAAATTAATAATAATCATATTGTTAACCAGAATAAGTCTGTTTTAAAGGGATAGTTCACCCAAAAATGCACAAAAACATAAACAGTGATCTCTAGTGGACTTGTAATCTAAAATGCGGAACAAAGCACACCATAAGTAATACATTTCAGATTTGCAAACATGTAAACAGCGCCCTCTAGTGGATTTGGCATGGAAATGTACAGCAAAACAAACCCTAAGTAACATATTTCAGATTCACAAAAATATAAATACCGCCCTCTAGTGGATTTATCATCTAAAACATGCAACAAAACACTCCCAAGTAACGTTTTTCAGATTTGCAAAAATGTAAACAGCACCCTCTAGTGCATTTATCATCTAAAACATGCAACAAAACACACCCCAAGTAAGGCTTTTGAGATCTGCTAAAACCGTTAACAGAGCTCTCTAGTGGATTTGTAATCTAAAATGTGGAACAACATATCCTAAGTGACATTTCAAATCACTAAAAATGTAAATGGCACCCTCTAATAGATTTGTGATCTGAAACATGCAATAAACACACCATAAGTAATGTATTTCAGATAAGATAAAAATGTAAACAGTGCCCTCTAGTGGATCTGTAATCTAAAATGTGGAACAAAACACACTGTGAGTAACAGTTTCAGCTCTGCTAAAAATGTAAACAGCACCCTCTAGTGGATTTGTAATCTAAAACACGCAACAAAACACACGCTAAGTAACGAATTTCAGAGTGGCTAAAAATGTAAACAGGACCCTCTAGTGAATTTGTCATATAAAAACCACAACAAAAAAAAAAAAAAACCTAAGTAACATTTCAGAAATGCAAAAATATAGACAGCGCCCTCTAGTGTACTTGTAACCTGAAATGCACAACACACCATAAGTAACATATTTCAGAGGTGTTAAAAATGTAAACAGTGCCCTCTAGTGTATTTATCATCTAAAACACGCATCAAAACACACCCCAAGTAAGGCATTTGAGATTTGCTAAAAATGTAAACAGTGCTCTCTAGTGAATTTGTAATCCAAAATGTGGAACAACACACCCCCTAAGGGACATATTTCAAATCGCTAAAAATGTAAACGGCGCCCTCTAGTGGATTTGTGATCTGAAACATGCAATAAAACACACCATAAGTAATGTATTTCAGAGTTGCTAAAATGTAAACAGGACCCTCTAGAGAATTTGTCATATGAAACATGTAACAAAACACCATAAACAACGTATTTCAGAGTTGCTAAAAATGTAAAAGGCGCCCTCTAGTGGATTTATCATCTAAAACGTACAACAAAAGAAACCCTTAAAATATAGACAGCACCCTCTGGTGGATTTGTCCTATAAAGCACACAATAAAACATTTGAAATTTGATTTCAAATCTGCAACCAAAAAAAAATAGTAATGAAATAAGTTCTGAAATCTTGACTTTAGTATTTTGCTCTCTGTTTTTCACAAAACAATTAAAGAAATCCACCCTCATTTCTCCTAAACTCTCTTTCATCAGACAATAGCAGAAAGCAAATGCTCTGCGAATGCAGGTAGAGTCTGTTTGGAGGCGAAATCACTTTAAAAGCACTAAAAGCGTGAATGGAGAAGCTCTCGAGGGCCTGGCGTGATGCTTTCCTACTTAAGATTCCTCCTTCAAATGAAGAACTCGGGGAATTATTGCAGCCGTTCTTCAAAATGTCAAATTCTCTTAAAAGTGCTACAATCTATTCATTCAGAAGTTCTGTCGATTTTCAGGAGCACTACATCTAATTAGAAAAGATTTTTCAAAAAGCTCTCAGGGATGAATAGAATATTTGAAGCTTTCCCTCAGTTTTCACAGAAAAAGAGAGAGAGAGAGAGAGAGAGAGTTGTGGTATGAGATGATATTACTGATAATGTGTAAGTGTGTGTGTGCTCGTGGGAGGTCAAAAAATGACATGGAACTTTCAAAGCTCAGAGTTGCCATGGATACCGGAACTCGGAACGCTGGAGAGTGGCATTTTGGAATGAATGAGACAAACGGCGGGACAGATAATAAGAGGCCCGAACAATGAGGGGCAGCACGGGGGAAACGCTCACATAAAAGGACGTCTTCACCTACACGCTGCAGGACACACGACCCTCCGCTGATCCTCAACACACTCTCATGCCCCATTCACACGAAGCGTCAGCGTCAACGTTTACCAGTCACTTTGAATGAGTGATGTCAGGCGTTGCCGAACTGCATTGTGGATCCGTCTGCGCCGATTCAAAGGCGTTGCTCGCTGCAGAAGTTGGGACTAGCTCAACTTTTCAAGCGTCGATGGAAGCATCAGTCAGATCGCTGTATGCAAATACACCAGCTAGAAGCTAGAAGCTAGTAGCTAGACCAGGTGTGGGCAAACTTGATCCTGGAGGGCCAGTGTCCTGCATAGTTTAGCTCCAACCCTATTCAAACAGACCTCCCTATAGAGTTCAAGTGATCTTGAAGACACTGATTAGTTTGTTCACCTGTGTTTGACTAGTGTTGGAACAAAACTCTGCAGGGACACCGGCCCTCGAGGATCAAGTTTGCCCATCCCTGAGCTAGACAGACGCTGCTTTGACGATAGCGTTAGCCCAAACTATAGACACGCCTTCAGTCAAGCGTTGACGCTGAAGCTCCGTGTGAATGGGGCGTCAAGTAGGAGCAGATCTTGAAACAGCTGAAATCTTGAGTGATCTCCTTGCACTCGTTTGCTCAAAGGATCACGTCACCCTTGACCCTCTGTTGACTCTTCCCGAACATTGATTTTAGCCTTTGACCTACAATACCACACAGGAGAAAACCCAATCAGCCAAGTGAGGCACCTTTATTTTTACGACACTTTTCAAAATGTAAATTGGGTCACCTTAACTTAGAACAGGTAATCGGGGAAAATTGGGTATGAAGGTTCATCATTTTGAATGACATTCTGGCACATTCAAATTGGAAAAGGTGCTGGTTCAGTTGGAAGAAAATTTCGTTCTGTTATTGCTGCTGTTGAAGGAAGTGATTCACTGTAGAGCAGTTCTATTGATCTATACCAGGGATGGCTGGAGTTCCTGGAGAGCCACCTTCCTGCAGATTTCAGATGCGACCCATAAGAAACACACCTGCCTGTAATTATCACGTGTTGTTCAGGACCTAATTAATTGGTTCAGGTGTGTTTTATATGGGGAGCAACTGAAATCTGCAGGAAGGTGGCTCTCCAGGAACAGGGTTGGCCACCCCTGATCTATACTGATCAAGCAAAGTACACCCAAACTTCATCAATGAACTATATGCAAGGCAAGTGTTTTTCAGCCAGTGCTACATTTGCACAGAAAAGTTGATGCGAGTATTTTCAATTTCATGAGGTTCCCTTTACAGCAGAGGTGTCCAACACTGTTCCTGAGGCCTCAAGTATCAACACTGCGTACACACAAAAACTTGGCGTACGCCAGGTTTCACGCTCCCGTTTGTATTTACTAATGATAAAATTAATGTGAGAATGCGCATTGGTACTCGCCAACTTCATGTCTGGCTTACGTGTATTGCTTGTTTTATTTAGCATGCCCATGTCCCAAAACTTTGACCAATATATACAATCTCTATATTTAATACCAATCTGATTGTAATAACCATTCTTGAATACAAGACGTTTATTTTGCATCAATGTCTTTTGACACCTTAAAAAGACATTAGCATACACACAGATGAGCTAAATCCTGCTAATATTCTGATCGAATGGCTTGTCATGCGTGTTGTGATGCTTTTCTTTTAATATTTGATAAGATTTAGGATGAATCTGAAATGATCGGTCTTGAACACCTGTACAAATGATAATCCCACACTAATTCCGCATTCAAAATCTGTATTAAATCTGATCGGAGACACACCTGTGCCCAAATACAAATCACACACAGACCAGAGCCTTCAGATGCACACATCTACCATGCATACTATTAAATATTCCATCTGTGCTAGATTTATTTTTAACATATCAAAGAATAAAGACCAAGATGACAAATATGAAACACAAACGATGATAGTTGCATCAAAAATAAGAGTGTGTTGATTTGAAACAACAAACAGTGTGTCACCATCTATACCATTTGACCTCATGCTAAAGTCTCAATTGCTAATGTCGCCGTGTTGAGGGGAGTTTCAGCGGTTTGCTAACGCAAATAGCAAGAACATTTATTTAGTGCAGAAAGCTATGATTAGGAGAGACAATAAAGGATTAGAATGATGACAGCTGTGTGCTAATATTGTTATGATATGCTTTATTTCAAATAGAATTAACTAATTAATCAGTGTTTCATCTACTATTACACACTCACAAAATGAACCACTTAAAATGAGCTATATCGACACAATTGAGTTGTTTTGAAGACAACTTTATTGTTTTACGTTCAAATCCACTTAAATATGTAAAAACAATCAAGTTGATTTAATCGATTTGGGACAACATGAAGGAATTGTACAGAACCCAGCAACTTATACCGCGTATTGGGGGGAAATGATGTTTAAATGATGTGCGCACAGGTTTCACTTTCACTTCCCAGTGCGGCTCATGGCTGCCGTCACTGTGATAAAACACACACACATGCAAATCATTCTTTCAGCGCGTCTCTCAAACAGTCACCGTGTAACAAACTGAACTTTAAAAACAACGTTATAACTTGTTATACACAGCATATGCAGGTTCTGTTTAAATTTAATTAAAAAATTAAATTTATTTTAATAAAAAAAAAATTGTTTAATTAAAAAAAATAATATATATATATATATATATATATATATATATATATATATATATATATATATATATATATATATATATATATACGTTTTGTTGAATAAAAAATGCATGTATACAGCTATATACTTGCTTGTTTTGACACATTTAAATATGTGGCTACGAAATATTTATTTCTTTTTAATGTGGTTAGAGATAAATTTGGTAAAACCTTTATTCTGAGCCCCAAAAAAGTCATGTGAAATAAAAACCAATTGCAATGCGACACAACCCATTTGCTCATGCACAGTGAGCAAGCTCATACACAACACACACAAACAGAAATAAATGAGGAGGCCTGTGGACATAACACAACATCTAAATCAAGTCATTTTAGCATGTCAAAGTCACATTTATTTATATAAAATATATTTGCCAAACAACAAAATTGTGGGTAGTGAAAATGGCAAGTGGCTAGTGATGTTGGAAATCTACCAGCCACAGTGGCTGGTGATCAAAAAAAGTTAATGTAAAGCCCTGGAAATAAAGATGAATTGAATTGAAGTTGTTATACAATGTAGAGAAAAGTAAAATCTTCCTAAACTTAAAATATGACCAAGTTGCACAGATTATTAATAATTATTTACTTTCCACTGCTGGTAAAACACAGCAATAGAGTGTTTTAACACATCACATGGTGTTTCTTCAGCATTGTGTCCTGTTAAATCTCCTACTGTCACAACAACAATGCTGCTGTCACTCGCGTCTCCATCTCTTCTACCTGTGCTGTATGAAACTCCTTAGGCCAGGCAGGAGAAATGAATTAAACATCAGAGTGTTTGTCAGAGGACGAGGTCTGTGTGTGTGTGTGTGTGTGTGTGTGTGTGTGTGTGTGTGTGTGTGTGTGTGTGTGTGTGAGACAGAGAGAGATGGAAACCCGCAGGTAAGGTGTAAAGTCAAGTAAAAGCTCTTTCTACGGGGGTTTGAGCACCTCGTGTGAGCTTGACCTCTCTCATGCTCTCTCCTCTATCTGTCTTTCAACAAACGCTTCCTCCTGCTTCACTCACACTGTTTTCATCTGCTCTTTCAGAAATAACCACAACTAAACGCCACTGCTGACTGCATTTAGCAGTTCAGCTGCTTCCATAATGCTGCAGCGTTACCTGAAACAAGACACTTTTCTTGATAAAATTTTCAAACAAAGACAACGGGTCTCATTTACTAAACAGACGTACTAGGGCTGCAGGATACTGGGGAAACAAATCTGACACTGTGATCATTACTTTTGCTGTGATATGAATATTATTTCACCGGATGAATCGAATAGCTCTATTTGGAAAGATTTAGATCATTTAAATTGACCGGGATGATCAAGTCTTGTTCTATGTAGTGCATCTGCATGAATTATAATAAATTGCAAGCATATCTGAATACAACACCAAACAACAGGGAAGTCTAACAGTATTCAAGTACAGAAACAGAGCAATCAAATGTGAATTAACATGGTCATCATTGTATTAATAATTTAAATATCTTTATCTTTTGATCTTTAATAAACAATCTATTCCTGCGATGTGACTATTGTGGATACACGTATGTGATATCGATGCTCAAACAGTATATCGTTCAGCCCTAATTCGTACAAACAAATTGATCCATGAAATGCATATACAGACGTTTTTACAAATAAATCATGATTTATCAAAACCTTCTGACAAAAATGTATTCTAAATAGGGGTGTCACGATTTAGATTTTTAATCGAAATCGATCGAAATTTATGCTCAATTTCTATTATCGAATCGAAAAATAGAATCGTCGATGCTGCCACGCCACCATGTCACGTCAGCTTGGCTTGCCAAGCGGGAAAATAACAGGCTTGTTGAAGTGCTTGTTAAACTGCAGAAGCAGGAGACCCGTCGACAGAACTTAAACCCTCTCCTCTTTCAATGAAGTCGCCGGTGTGGAAGCATTTTGGATTTCCAGTGAGTTATGTTGACAACGTTCGTGTTTTCGACAAAAAAAAAAACACAGTTTTGCAAGCTCTGCTATGTACGTATTACGTACGGTTCGTCCGATAGACAACACCGGCATCGCGAACCTCCGCCCGCCCCCGTTGCAAATCCGCTCGCGAAAAGTACACACTCAGGCCCTGTTTACACTGTCTTTGTTTTTAAATGGCATTTTAGAATGACAACGATTTGACATCCACAGTGGCGTGTAGCATTTCTGAGCAGCCCTCCTTCCTCTCTACCGCTGAAAATGCACATCACGTGACCACACAGACACAGACGCACACAGCCATGCGCTCGAGACAGCAGGTCCAGGCAGTCAGAGGACTGCTTCAATCTTTCACTCACTTGTACTTGGTCATTTTAGCGAACACCTCAGATGCTGTTGGCTGGTTCCTGTTGGTTGTGCGTCTTTTTTTACTGACGCCAATATATACGACACAGATCACTGCCTATTCACGAGTCCCGCAGAAAAAGTGATTGACAGGTGATAATTATGTGTGTAACTTGCCTTTATTCATTTACTGTATGATTTGTTTATGAGTAAAACAAAGACCATCCAGGTCAGGTAGTTTAAACGGTAGGCTACAAATAATTAATTGGTCATTAATTAATTAATTATTTAGAATCGAAAATGTAATCAAATCGAGGATTTGGAGGATCGCGCCTTAATTCTAAATGTATTAAAACTAAAATCAAGAACAACTTATGCCACACGCAACCCAAACGCAATAATCACAAACACCCGGGGCTTTACTATGTATACAGAACCCTACATATAATTAGATAAGCTATTTATAGGGTGAATAAAAAGTAACTAGACTTTAAAAATAAATACTGCTAAAACAAAAACAAAAAAACAATAACTAGAGGCAGGCAGATCGGATTTATTGAGGCATTCCGTTCTGTACATCATTAAACTTGCGACAATGTGGTGCTTCTCCACGGTTTAATGACATAAGCAAGAGCGTGTGTGGGGATGACGACGCGGAAACACAGAGGAGGGAAGTGGTCAGTCGCTACAATTTGCTCCTACCAGACCTGAGATCTCTCTCGTACCCATACATTCCTCTGAATGGCGGAGGACATCATACAGCACATAAACCATAAGTGCAAGCTCCGATGACGGCCCTTTCCCACCTCTGGCTCAAAATCATTTTAAAGATGGGCGAACTTTGTGTTGTAATGTTTGCTTTTTGTCGCTATTAATACACGCACTGTGGCTTCACACAGAACAACTTTATTCTCTCCAACACCAGTGCGCAGCACTGCGCACACAGGCAAAAGCTACATCTTCAACTACACACACACACACACACACGCACGCACCAGGGCTATACCATTACATAAAGTGTGTAGGGGTAAATCTGGACTGAACCATTCACTGATTTTACTACAATTCGCATATTTCGCAGAGCTAAAAACAAGATTATTTCTTCCATCGTGGCTAGTCCCAGATAGCAGGGAGTAATCGGCCCGAGCTCAGCTGCCCTCGAGCCCGAGCTTGGCTGATAACACTCGGCATCGGCGAGTGTTATCGGTGCTGAGTATGGCCTGCAGCTCACTCGCGCACATCCGTTTGTGATAGGGCTGTAACGATACACGATATAAAATCGAAATCGCGACACTCAGATCTACGATCCTGTGTCGCGGTGTAATAAGGAAGAATCGCGACACACCCATCTCGTGATACCTTTCCAATAGCGTCACGTGTGCCTGCAAAAGTTGAGCTAATTAACACTTTTTTTCGTTCGACATTACAAGCACTGCACCGTTTAAGCCCTCGCAATATTTAGCCGGGAGAGCTCGCACGGAGCTCTTAGTAAGGGGCCGTCTGAATGTGTCAAGAATATCAAAAACAAAACCAACTTAACCCCGCTTGACAACCGACAACGCCAGAAACATTGCCAATGCTGTCAAAGCGGCCGGATTTTCAGCGCATATACGATGATTTGCTCACAGTTAATGTGGCTGCACAGGATGGGCGTTCACCAGATGTCAGGTAACAGCCAAACTTTTCTGTAACCGTGCTGTGCGCTTTCTGTTTGAACCTTTGAGAGTGCTGACTGACAGGTGCATGAGGTCAGAAAACACGACGAAGCTTTCAGTTAAGATGAACACAGTCTCTATAGTTATACTTTATTTAGAGATAAAGGTATATGGCTCTGCATAATCACACTATCTTGCTGGAGTTAAGCCGTTTCGCTTTACTTCAGGACGCATTAACACCGCTCTGAAGGTCTAATCGTTGTTTTAAGTTATCCAGAGCTGTATGAATATACAAATCTTGAATATCACAATAGTAGGCCTATTAAATATTACAATTGTAACAACACAGACAGCAACACTTTTGCACAATCGATACCCAGTTGATTCAGTCGTTTATAAGAGGACCGCGCCTCTTCTCTTCTTTTTTCCTTGTCAACATAAAGGCAGTGCGGTGCGCCTTGTTTTCGGCCCCTTGTTTAACTGCAAGGCATACTTAATTTGCGGGCCGATAACGTATAACCCGTGCCTACAGTCACATTTGCTAAAGAATCAAAATGGAAGAAGAATATTGCTGTTTGATACAGACCTGTTGATACTAAACCAGCCTTATGTTGACCTGGATCTGCGTAATGAACGCAACAAATAGGCTTTACTTTTTATTTTACAGCTTAAAGCATGTACGCAGATTAATGCAATATCATATTTAAACAAACTGTTTACAAAAAGTCTACATATGCGCGCGTGTTGTTGTCTTTTCATCAGGCAGCACGCGCACTTGAACCGCGAGGGAGAGAGGAAACCATAGGCTATATCAGGACATAATCTTTAAAATAAGGATTTCTATTAAAATGTAAAAGGTTTTGTGATTATAATAATAGCAGCGGGGCATTAAATAAATGCATATTTTCCGTGGAGCAAGCAATTTGAGGAAGTCTGCGATTTTTGTTTGACGGAAGAAATAAACATATGATTGAAAAAAAGCCTATGCCGGTTATTAAAAAGAATCAGTCAGTATTTTCGTTTTGTAAAATAAATTAATTATTTAAGTGAAAATAATTTAGGGCAGTCCTATTTATTTTATTCATTTTATTTAGATTATTCTGCTCTTCTGTGCTAAACACTGCAGGTGCGTGAAGATGCTCTGTTGTTCTGTTCCGCTATTAATATATAAAAATAAATCAGTATTTTAAAATGCAATATTTAATGTGTCATACACAAAATAGACACGTCAATTTGTTTAATATAAAATTAATAGTAATCTGACCAGTTAACCGTTAATAACCGATTAATGAGCGGCGGTTGTCGGTTAGCAAAATTAACGAAATGAGCATCCCTAGCTATTTAATTTACTTTTTCTATGCAAGAGAACTTGATTGAAAAATAATTTTCAACATGCTTGAACCATCTAAACAATGGAGTTTAGTTTGGTTTTTCAACAGTATTTTGTTACAAAGAAAACAGAAGTGATATAGCTTTGGCTATTTATTTATTTTATATATGGCTATTTATATTGTTAATAATTTGCATAGTTAATATTGTTCTTTGATGTTTAGTTTATAAAGATTTTTCCAATGTTATTTAATAAAAAATAGTTTTAAAAATCTTTTCTTTTCCCACCCCACACGAAAAAAATAAAATAAAAAATCGTGATACGAATCGAATCGTGGGTCAAAAATCGTGATACGAACCGAATCGTGGGTTTGGTGTATCGTTACAGCCCTAGTTTGTGATGATTCCTGTTAACCATATCTGGCCCGAGTCTGTGTGTAGAGTCAGGGCCGATTCTGGCAAGGACTCGGCTTATTTATCTGATGACAATCGATTAAATTCTTATTTTATCTAGTAATTTGTTGGCTCCACGTTTATTGACAACTTGAGAAAATATCCATGGTACGACAGCAACAAAATAATAAGACTATTTTGTGTGGATGGTTAGACGCAAACAAAACAATATTATTGTCACGTTTCAGGATAGAAAACAGGAACAAAACGGGAGTAGAATCCAAGTGCAGATTTAATAATGTATTAGTGCAGTGGAAAAGACCAAAAATCCAAAGTAACAAAATAGCAAACAAACAAACAAAACAAGAAATTAAGACAGATTAACTCGAACTAGACTTTAACAAGATACAGGAACAAGATCAGGAACAACATACCAAAAACGACAACGACCAACTAACAAACAGAGGTGGAATGGTTGAATATATAGTGCAGGTAATCAACGGGGAAACAGAGACAGCTGTGATTGCAATCAGTGTATATGAAAGACCGGGTGTATGCACGAAGGAATGTGTGGATATGTAGTTTTTTGGCCGCTGTAGTTCATACTCAGTGTCCATTGAACTACAGCGCCCTCGGGTGGTCACTGACAGTCATGACAATTATTTATAAATGGATTATACATATCATCATGGCACAGATGCCAGAATCCGCCTTTATGCATGCGCGACAACGTTAATTGTATGGCAAGAGTAAATGCATGAATTGGATATGGATCACAATTAAAACAATGTGTAAACAGACAGGCAAACAAATCAGATATAGGCAACAAATCAGAATTAGGCATCAAGACCTGACAGTGTAAACAGGGCCTTATATTAATTTTCTTACATTGTACGCATACAATACAGTGAGTGCTGAGTTTGGTAAACAGAGGAAACTTAGAATATTATCCCAATTGTAATCCAATTGCATATATTTAAAAAAAAAAAAACTAAGGTTTATTTCAAATACAGATTCAAGGCAAGTTCATCAACTGAAGAAGAAGAAATAAAGATTCAAGGCAAGTTTATCAACTGAAGAAAAAGAAATAATTGAAAAGAAAAAGCCAAAAGCATGTGAGGCGTGCGATGGAGGACAGTAAGATAGATTAAAAGGAGAGAGAGGAGAGTGGGACGGGTTTTCCTCCTCTCTCTCCATGATGTTTCTGAGCCAGGAAAACACCCACACACACACACATACATACATACACACACACAGACAGAAACACTGCAAGGATTATGCAATTTTTTGCCGCCCATGCATGCCGTAGGTTCCTCCGCTCCTCTGCAGCAGGAACTAAACAAAAAAAAACAAAATCCCAATTGAACACCAATTTCAGAGTCACCAGATCACTGATTGGGCGGAATAAACCAGTCAAAAGCGCTGTCAGGTGTTTATCATCACACTTTGAAATGCAAATTAACTTGAGCACTGTTACTATTCTGAAAGCTAAATCTGCATGGAAACGGGCTGATATTACCTATCATGTAATCTTTAATACAGCTGTACAGTATTTTAATGACAAAGATGTGCAAGAATTATCAACCTGCAGATAGAGGCTTTTGATTTCCATTATGTGGAACATGCAAACACAATCGAGGAATCCAGTCATTTACATTTAGCCATTTAGCATTCACTTTTGTCCAGTGCGACTTACAATTTAGGAGGCATTGAGCGATTCAACAAGCAGAGGCAGCACACACACACAAGTGCTGATTTTAGAAATTAACTGATAGTGCTCAGAGAACTAAGTACTAAAGTAAGAAGGGTTCTTTTTTTAAATAGAGAAAGAATGTTTCTACAGGTGGTTTGTCAAGCCCACTCACCTGTGTGTGTGTGTGTGTGTGTGTGTGTGTGTGTGTGTTCATAAATGCAGTGGGATTTTTTTTAAGATATAAAGTGATTGTAAGAATGTGTCTGGTGCACAACTGGTGCAAATATTGCTTAAAGTGCGAGAGACAGGTGGTTTGTGGTTTGTCGAGCCCACTCACCTGTGTGAGGCTCTCAGATTTGATCATGTATTGGGGTTGTCTTGTGGAGAGTCATTAATATGAATTCAAAAATGTATAGATTGCTGTTTTGGGATACAAATGTATAACCTTTATTTACAGGGTTACTTTGAGTCACAAAGGTGTGTGAGAAAAGCTACAATCATATACATGGTTTCCGCTACCTTCATTCTTCCATGGTGGGGCGCCACAACAAAATTCATCCCGCCACAGCTACATTACAGCTTCTCATTCAAAACCTTTTATGGTCATTTCCACTGTCAAGACACGCAGACACGCAGCTGAACACTATTGGTTTACAGAGATACGCCATTCGCTCGCGCAACAAGCCAGAATGAAAACAAAAGAGCCACCATGTTTAAAATACACAGCCGATGAGCCGAAAGATTACAGTGGAATTATATATACATATAATAATGAGCCATGGTCGACTCGAGCTCAAACTTTGTCGTCATCTTGATGAACAGCCACAATGTCAAAAAGAAGAGCAGATTTATTCTGTGCCCCATAGTTTTTTATAAGCCAATCTGAAGCACGAGCGGTTTTAAGGGTTCGCCGCCGCGCGTCTATATGTGAAATAACACACTTCTTGAGCTCATAATAATATTGTGCGCTTGATTATTGACGTGCTTTTGAAGCCTGATCTTGTCAATCGCGAAAAAAAACAAAGGAGAAGCTGGAAAAAAAGGAGCACATTATTTTTTTCAGCAAACGTAAACAAACTACGATGTTTAACTATTATATTATCACCTTCTGGACTATTATGAACTCAGAATGATGGAATTACTCTAACAGAATTCTACTGTACATGTGCTGCTGAAGATTACTGACAGAGGTGAGAGGTTTTCACTGACTGTAGGCTATATTTTGTGTTGTTTTTGAACCTAAATAAAGACTAAAGGCTCTATTTTGACGGTCTATGCGTAGAGCGCAAAACGCTGGGCGCAAACCCTTTCAGGGCGTGTCAGGACGCGTTTTTGCAAATTTAAGGACGGGAAATCTGCCTTGCGCCGTGGCGCATGTTCTAAAAGGGTTGAGTTCATTTTCTTAATATTTTATAGGTGTGTTTTGAGAATAAACCAATTAGAGTCTCATCTCCCATTCCCTTTAAAAGCCAGCTGCGTCACGCCAAAAGCGCATTCGCCATTTACAGGACGCAAAGTAAGTCTAAGTGGAAAAAAATGAACATTTCACTAGCAAACAGCTAACAGTTTTTTTAACAGAAAACTGTTAAACAGAGCATCTACTGCGTGAGAAAGAGAGATAATGGATCTACTTTCACTTTCGCTCTTGGATAGGGAAACCTTTACGCACAGACATCAATTACCCTATAAATAAATACTTTTGTTTGTTAAGCGCAAATATTCGTTTCAAAACTATTTCTAACTTCAGTTCTAATTTCCAGCAAACGAATAAATGAATAATAATAGCAAAATGTGCTCAAAAACCTGAGTTATATCCTAAAACACATGCTGTGCCCCATATGGTCTAAAACCTGCAGGTGGCAAATCTAAGCTTGTTTTAATAAAACAAATATAAATATGGATATAATAAATAATACTGCTAATAATAACAACATTATACAAAAGCAAATTGTTATGAATGAACTGAAAAAGCCTCCCGAGATGAAGAAAACATAAAAGCAGTGATTTTTCATATTTATGTAGGCTAGAAAATAATATGTTTTGTAATATTTTAATCCTTTATATTTATATCCTATATCTATTCTTATTATATCCTATATATCCTTAATATTTACATTTTTTCATAAGTAAAGATATTTGCCTATTGCTCTCTTGTGCGTATTAAGCAGTGTGTAAGCAAGGCGCAACTCTGCGCCGGAGTTTAGACCGGGTTAGTTTTGGTCTAATGAAAAATCTATTATAGATTCTCAAAATAGCAACGCACCAGCGGTCCGCCTCAGAACGCCTTCCTTTTTAGAGCAGAACGCCTATGGGCGCACAAATGAGCGCTAATGCATTTGCTATTTAAACAGCGTAACTGTCAAGCTATTCTCTTATGCACAAGTTTTCCCGCTTGAAAGGAAGACACATCATCAAGGGAGTTTTAACTGGATTCCACTCATCCATTTATTGCATCATAAATGCAGCAGAAAGGCAGGTAAAAAGTATAACGGTGGAAAGTTGAAAGTAGAAAGTTGAAAGTTGAAAGTTGAAAGGTGAAAAACCTTCAAAATAAACAAAAATACAAGATATGTAATTAAATTGCAAATAAACATATATATATACAAACATTTGTGAATTTTGTCTGATTTTTCACACAGTATTTCAAATATTATACTGAATTATCGCTTGTTAAAACACAATCAACAGTACAGTTTAATACTGAACTGAAATATTTAGTTTTAAGACACATAAATGAAATGCGATTAATTTTGCTACTGCAGCAATCAGCTTATGTGCACATGATCTGCTCATGCATGCATATGAATCACGGAGGAAAATTAACATCTTAACGTCAGTCAAATAGCACTCAAATGATGATTAAAATAACCAAAATTATACATTTCTGCTTTATAACATCTTCTAGTTTGCAAATAACTATTTGTATCTTCAAGTAATTAAGCAGCGGGCAGATAAGCACCGTAGGAGCAACTTTTTCCTCTGTGCCGAACTTGAACTCAGATGCTGCTTCACGGTTGATTTGCCCTCAAATACTGACATGACAGTCACAATTTTCATGCAATAACCAAAGTAAAGTTCTCACCGGCTGCCACTCCGGGACTTGATGATGGTTTTTTAACTGTTGTGCACTTTCTTTTGCTCAATTTTGGCGAAAATTCGGCTTTGGCGGAGGTTTCGTTTTGGCGGAGATTCTGTTCTGGTTAGGTTTCAGTTTCCTTTTTCCTTACGTGAATGCCGAAGTACTGCATGTCCTTCCGCCTCTCCCTCCGACTGGCGGATGGATTTTTTTTCTCCTTCTATATTAGTTTGACTTGACAGTAACGCAACGCCTCAAAATGACTGAAACTACCAAAAGACTATTGCGCCGCGCGCCACACTGCGCCAGGTGTATGATAGGGCCCCTAAATGTCTGCTGGGTGCAGTTTCACTGTAGTTGGTAACATATTGGAGACTGTAAGGGGCTGTATGTGTTCATATATGTTGCATTTATTTATTTATTTATTTTATATAATTGCAGACGTTACAGTAGGCTATTTCGCGCTGTCATTGATCTGCAGTTATAATTTAATAATGTTCATAAAGGTTAGTGATAAACAATTATACACAAGTATTTATGTGTGTGTAGGGAATATGTAAGATCTCTTCCTTTCCTCCGGGGGGAGCTGTGTGTTGTGTTGGGGAGATGGGCTGCTCTTTGGCCTCAGTTGTGTTTCCCTGTGGGAAAGGTAAGGAGGATTGATTCAGCTCTACACATAATCTGTTTAATTTCGTCAATAATATTTGCCATCCATGTTATTTTAGGAGATATGTTATAGTTTAGGCATTAATTAATGTGTAGATGTCCTTATTTTTGATAGATTGACTCATATTTCTGATATTTTAGTTGTTTCCATGCGGCATAGCATATTTTATGTTGTTTTAGGTTTGATAATACATGTTATTTGGTTGGTTCTTTATATCCTGAATATATTTAACATTTATAATTGCCTGTCATATGTTCTAGTTTATCTTTTCAGTGTTTAAGTTAGTTTGTGAACAGCTAGCTTACTAGTTATGTAGCTGCAGCATTTACATCATTTATTTTTGATCATTTGCACACTTTGTAATTATTTTGTGATGTACTGAGTTGTGTTTCCCTGTGGGAAAGATGTTGCAGTGCCATTTCTGCTGTACAAGTGACAAAATGAAGAGAGGAGTCCATTAAAGGGAAAGCTGCTCTGTTTGGCTCAACCACGGTCTTGGTGTCTTTCCTGTTCATCCTATCACACATACACAACGCAGAGACATTTTGGGGAAGCACACCAAGGAAGAGGGTTACATCTTTGGTGCCGTCACCCGGATCCTTGGTTTTCACGTCAATTAAAGTAGGCTTTTTTCCTTTAAAAAAAAAAAAAAAAAAGGGCAATTGATCTGAATTTCTGAGTTTTTTGTTTTTCCTATCTTTGTTTTTTCCACTGTTTCTCTGATAAGTAGACTAATATGTGAATTTACTGATGTAACATGTTTAAATTGATGTGTTGTTGAAAGTGTATCATTTATTGTGTGCATTGACAAGTTTTTGGGTGTATCTGAATTTAAATTGAACTAGGTTTAGTTTGTTTAAAAAAATTTTTTTGCTAATTTTTTTGTTTTTGTTTATTATTGTACATTTTTCTCTAACAATAGAAAGTTTGCAAAGAAACCATAACACACACACACACATAAAAAAAAAAAAAAAAAAAAAAACATAGTCAATTACAATTGCATGCACTACACATAGTACTGCACATAGAGTGTTGCGTAGGCAGAGTCGAGGAGTGAAATATAATAATGCAAGGACACTATGATTCCACGCCTCATCGACCACCCACCTGTTCCCAAGAATCTTTTAGGCAGCCTTTCCACGTCACTCCATGGTTGCCCATAAGACAGGAAAAAATTGAATCGCATGACATGAGCACTACAGTTGATATGAGTAATGTGGGTGAATCTCACTTAGAAGAAAGCCCCCTACAGTCTGTCAGGCCAAAATCAACGCAGCTAGCGACACACAGAGAGATTGTGACTCCCCCAGTGGTAAGCTGGCTAAAGCCAGGCACCCACACCAATGCATCTGTGCAGGTATCAGCTCATGACCAAGCCCCAGATAACCATGTCTATCCAACAAGCAACCATATTTTGCCTATTGCCACACACCCACATGTTTCATGCCAAACTCCCATGCATGACAGTGTCACACCTGTTCAGGCTCCACCAGACATGGCGATTGGAATGCAAGCTGATATGCATACTTCACCAAATATCCCATACTCAACCCCAGCAACAGTCATTTTGCCTCACACAAATCTAATTGGCCATCCACAACCCATCCAGGCTCCTCATTCCTCCTATTATGGTGTTCTAAATACCATGTACTCATCACAGTCTGACTCAGTACTGCCCCCTGCACCGCCTGTCTTTTCTGGAACAATGTTTTCTCACAAATTGGACCCTGTTCAAGCACACCAAGCTCCTTATGATCCAAAGCTGACTTTGCGTTCAAACTATGCTGTTGCTTCATCTTCTTCCGCTCCTGTGTATGCTCCTGCGACAATGCCTGCATACCCTGCATCACGTATATTTGCACAACAACCCAGTGTAGTGCAACAGCTTCCGACTGCACCTTCACATATCCCATATCAACAAGGCACTAACCAACATGCCTCTGCAATGACCAAGTCACCACCTAGTTTTACACAAACACATCAGGTACGAAATGTTCAAGTGTTCAGTGGTGGTCCTGAATGCAAGATACTAATTGAAGACTGGATACGGGATATGCAGTATCTCCTTGAAGCAGGAGGAATGCCACCAAATTTATGCTTTGCAACGCTAGTGAGACATTTAAATGGTGAAGCCAGGAGGTTAGTCCTAAATCTCCCTCCTTCTGAGCAAACCACCAGAAGAGCTTTTGATGAACTGCGAGCTGAGTATAGTGATATGCAGACATCTCTTGACCCATTAGCTGATTTCTATGAAAGATGTCAGCGCTCTGGCGAAACAGCTCGTTCCTATGCCATTGCCCTGGAGGCCACTTTACGTTCAGTAGAGGAAACACAGTATGGAGGACAAACATTTCCAGATCGGGATGGAAAGCTAACTCGTCAGTTCATGAGAGGATTGAGTGATGAAGAAGTTTATCATAGGCTAGCACCAATGAAACCTCAGCTCTTAAGTTTTCGTGAACTGCAAGCAGAGTTACGTAACCTTGCTCGGGAGACAAAAAAATTCCAGATGCTGCCAAAGTCCAAAAAGGCATATGCCCAGGCTCAGTTTACGGCAACTAGTGGTAACAGGAGTGGAGAATCCGCAGCAACAGAAAAGGGAAATAGACAGAACAATGATCTGACTGAACTTACGGCCATGGTAAAAAAGTTGGTGATCAGTCAAGAGGATCAAGTCAGTCGGCTGTCACAGCTGGAAGCCAGATTTGCAGCATCACCACGAATGATATTTCCGCAGACCCAAAGGCCTCAAGGGAGCAGTGATACTCCATCAAGGAGCGTTGTATGCTATCGCTGTAACAAACCGGGACACATTGCACGTCTGTGTCGGACAATAATGACTGATGAAGTCAGCCAAGCTGAAAATCAAACAGAGAATAGCCAAGATTTAAATGCGTAAGGCCTGTGGTCATCGGGGCGACCACAGGCATTCAACAGAGTCTCCAGCAACATGAGGCGAGAATGTCCAAACTAGCTAAAACTCCGCTGGTAGGTCCTTGTAATGAAGGGGTGGTTTAAGTAGATGGGGAGGTGTGTAAGGCTCTAATTGATTCCGGCTCTCAAGTAACTACAATTACAGATGAGTTTTGGGGCAGACACCCAATCTTATGTTCTAAGAAAGTGCAGCCATCAGAAATCCCAATTGAAGGTGCCGCTGGTCAACCCGTATCTTATGTTGGGGTACTCTGTATAAACCTGAAGTTTTTAGGAAGAGCTTATGTAAATGTACCTGCTTTTG
Source organism: Danio rerio (assembly GCF_052040795.2). Classification (NCBI taxonomy): domain Eukaryota; kingdom Metazoa; phylum Chordata; class Actinopteri; order Cypriniformes; family Danionidae; genus Danio; species Danio rerio. The sequence goes on from NC_141023.1 coordinate 8,226,540, forward strand.
TTGTCCCTGTAACAGAGTACCGATCCAGTGTTCCATTGCTCATTGGGACTAATGTCATACGTGCTTTCAGAAATGATCTCCGAGCAACACATGGTAGCAAATACCTGGCCAATATGAAGCAAACTAATCCTGAGTGGCACTCAGCACTGGTGTCCATAGGTAAAAGTGAACCTTGTGGGATTAATGGCAAAGTGGGTCAAGTACAGTATGCTGGTGATGCAATACAAATACCAGCAGGAAGAGAGCTGGATGTTGTGGGCAGAGTAATGGGTGGGCCAAAGAGGACACAATACACTGTTTTGGTGGAGAGCCAATGTTTGAAAAAAGTACCAGAAGGTATTGTCATTGCAAGACTGCTAGCTAATGTGAAAAAGGGTTATGTCCCTATTCGTCTCTTGAATCTTTCAGAAAAAGTTGTGACTGTGGAGCCAAGGACCCTGCTGGCAGATGCTTTCTTGGTCAATGAGGTATTTGAAGAGGGGGATGAGGGCAAAATACTAGGCCAGAAACAGATCATGGATCGGAATCTGTGTGAAAAAAACTCAGTGACTGCAACTTGTCAAAGTCAACAACAGGTTACCAGTGCTAAAAACGAGTTTGATATATCATGTGGAGTTGACCTTAGTGCCATCACAGTGGAAGGGCAGGAGCAGTTGGATTTACTGCAGGATTTATTGAGGAAAAATTCTGATGTCTTTTCCAAACATTCCATGGATTATGGTCATACTACTACTGTGCAACACGAGATTCCTCTGGTAGACCCAAAGCCATTTCGCCTCCCTTATCGGAAGATACCTCCCTCACAGTACCAGGAAGTTCGGAAAGCCATATCGCAGATGGAAGAGGCTGGAGTTATACGCCCAAGCAAAAGCCCTTATGCGTCCCCTATTGTTGTGGTATCAAAAAAGGATGGTTCCATGAGGATTTGTGTGGACTACAGAAAGCTGAATTCTTGTAGCACCAGAGACGCTTTTCCTTTACCAAGAATAGAGGACGCATTAGAAGCATTGGGTCAAGCAAGTTACTTCTCGGCTCTGGATCTGACATCTGGGTATTGGCAAGTGGAGGTGGCCGAAAATGATAAGCATAAAACTGCTTTCAGCACACCAATGGGGTTGTACGAGGCTAATAGGATGCCTTTTGGTCTACAAAATGCTCCTTCAACGTTCCAAAGATTGATGACTTGCTGCTTTGGTGACTTAAACTTTGAGAGCCTCCTGATCTACCTTGATGACATAATTATCTTCTCTAGAACATTCGATGAGCACCTTGAAAGATTGGAGGAAGTGTTCAACCGCCTCCGCAAACATGGGTTAAAACTAAACCCTACAAAGTGTTGCCTGCTGAGGAAAGAGGTTCAGTACCTTGGCCATGTAGTGTCATCGGAGGGTATACGGACTGATCCTGAGAAGATAAGTAAAGTCAGGGATTGGAAGCGGCCGTCAACTGCAAAGGAAGTGCTAAGGTTTCTTGGTTTCTCAGGGTACTACAGACGATTCATCAAGGGGTATTCTGCACTGGCAGCTCCCTTGTATGCTCTGACATCTGGAGACCCTAAGTGCAGGAAAAAAAGAGGGGTAAAGGGACCACCTCGCCCTCCTAAACCATTTGAGTGGTCTGTCGAATGTGAGGCAGCTTTTGTGACATTAAAAGAGAAGCTGACTACTGCTCCCATTTTGGGCTACCCCAACTACAGTTTACCATTTTTGTTGCAAACTGATGCTTCAAGGGATGGTCTTGGGGCTGTCCTTGCCCAAATTCAAGATGGTGAAGAGCGAGTGATTGCTTATGGGAGCCGGGGCTTGAGTCCACCAGAAACCCGCTACCCAGCGCACAAGTTAGAGTTCTTGGCTCTAAAGTGGGCTGTAACTGACAAATTTTATGATCATCTCTATGGACATACATTCTCTGTTTTGACTGATAACAACCCACTCAGATATGTGATGAGCACAGCCAAATTGGATGCCACAGGCCAACGTTGGGTGTCACAGCTTGCCATATTTGACTTTGACATCCAGTATAGGCAAGGAAAGTGTAACTCTAATGCCGATGCACTGTCAAGAATGTCTAGCCAAGAAGTCGCAAAAGCCCTCCAGTCCTGTCCTCAACGGATCCTTCCTCAGGGGAATAAAGAAAATAGTAGCACTGGCCAAGGGGAGCGGGAAGCAGGTGGTGGTGTGCAAGATGAGGTGGCAATTGAGAGGCAAGGGGAGACTCTGGAGGAGGTTGGAGAGAGGGCAGACAGATTTGAAGGAGCGGGAACTGATGCACTCCCTGCGATGACGAAGCTGGAGATCAGGCAATGTCAAAAACAAGACCCTGTTATTGGTCCAGTCCTGTATTTTAAAACACTGAATTGTAAGCCACAGCGAGGGAAGAGGTTGGAGGAAGGAAAACAAACACGGCTTCTTCTAAAAGAGTGGAGGAAGTTAGTGGTCAGAGATGGAATTCTGTACAGACAAGTTCAAGGTGGTCAGGGAAGGACTATTGATCAACTGGTCTTGCCAGAAAAAATGCGAGAGGTGGCTAGGACAAGTCTTCATGATGATGCTGGTCATTTAGGTTTTGAGCGCACCCTGAGTTTGTTCCGTGAGCGATTTTATTGGCCAAAAATGCACTGTGATGTGAAGTCCTGGTGTGAGCAGTGTGAAAGATGTTGTTTAAGGAAGACTCCAACTGCTGGAAAGCGAGCTCCGTTGGTGAGCATTCACACTAATGCACCTATGGAACTTTTATGCATTGATTTCCTGGTCCTGGAAAAGTCTAGGGGAGGATTTGAGAACGTCTTGGTGGTCACTGATCACTTCTCAAGATTTGCCCAGGCCTACCCTACAAGAGATCAAAAGGCTGTCACAGTGGCAAAGGTGCTGTGGAAGAACTTTTTCTGTCGATTTGGTTTCCCAGCAAGACTCCATGCAGACCAGGGGCGCAATTTTGAGAGTGCAGTGGTAAAGGAACTGTGCAAGCTGATTGGAGTCACAAAGACTCATACCACCCCTTACCACCCACAGGGGAATGGGACTACAGAGAGGTTCAACAGAACTCTCATGAATATGTTGGGAACTCTTGATCCTGAGAAAAAATCTCAGTGGCATGAATATGTTGATGCAATGACTCTTGCTTACAACTGTACTCAACATGATTCAACAGGTTTCTCCCCATACTTATTGATGTATGGCAGACATCCCAGACTCGCAGTTGATCTTGTTTTTGGGTTGTCTACCACCAAAGGGCAATGTGAGTCCAGTGAATATGTCCAAAATCTGCGTGAAAGCTTGACTTTTGCATATGATCAGGCAGATAAGATGTCAAGGCATGCTAAGGATCTTCAGAAGAAGCACTATGATAAAAAAGTGAAGGATTACGTGTTTGAAACTGGTGACAGAGTGATGGTCAAAGTATGTCATGTAGAAGGGAAGCAGAAGCTGGCTGATAGGTGGGAGCCCCATCCTTATGTTGTGGTAAAGAAACAGCCAGGAATTCCAGTGTATGTTGTTCGATCAGAAGATGGTGACAAGGAAAGAGTGGTCCACCGCAATCTTCTAACTCAGTGCATGTTCTTCCCAGTTGAAAAGACATACCAAGATCAAGTAGAGTCTGAAAGTGAAGGACAGGATGAAGTGGAGGCACCTGATGATGTTTCTGATGAGAATGAGGTGGATTTGGAGAAAATAGACAAAAGAGTGGACGGTTCTGTAAACTTGTCTTCAAGCAATGAACCTGTGGACATTGTGGAAGAAGGAGAAAAGACTGTGAGCCCTTTGCAGGAAACAATAAGTGAAATGGAAAGTGGACACAAAGAGCATACACTGTTGGAAGTTCCGGAAATCAGAAAGCCAGAACGGAGATATCCTGAGCGGAAAAGACGCCCTCCAAATAGACTCTCTTTGGAGCTGCGAGTCTTCACAAGAGAAAGTGACAATGAAAAGATTGAAAGAGGAAGGAAAGTGTGGGAAAAGGCTAAAGCGAAGAAGGAGAAGCTGTGCCTTAGCAACACTACATATAGACATGCACACAATACACACTCACTGAAAAGAACTTCTTAATGTGTTTATTTGACTTTATTTTAAAATTTTTGGAGGGGTGAATTGAATAATGGCTGTGACGCCATCAATCAAAGAGGGGGTGGGTGTAGGGAATATGTAAGATCTCTTCCTTTCCTCCGGGGGGAGCTGTGTGTTGTGTTGGGGAGATGGGCTGCTCTTTGGCCTCAGTTGTGTTTCCCTGTGGGAAAGGTAAGGAGGATTGATTCAGCTCTACACATAATCTGTTTAATTTCGTCAATAATATTTGCCATCCATGTTATTTTAGGAGATATGTTATAGTTTAGGCATTAATTAATGTGTAGATGTCCTTATTTTTGATAGATTGACTCATATTTCTGATATTTTAGTTGTTTCCATGCGGCATAGCATATTTTATGTTGTTTTAGGTTTGATAATACATGTTATTTGGTTGGTTCTTTATATCCTGAATATATTTAACATTTATAATTGCCTGTCATATGTTCTAGTTTATCTTTTCAGTGTTTAAGTTAGTTTGTGAACAGCTAGCTTACTAGTTATGTAGCTGCAGCATTTACATCATTTATTTTTGATCATTTGCACACTTTGTAATTATTTTGTGATGTACTGAGTTGTGTTTCCCTGTGGGAAAGATGTTGCAGTGCCATTTCTGCTGTACAAGTGACAAAATGAAGAGAGGAGTCCATTAAAGGGAAAGCTGCTCTGTTTGGCTCAACCACGGTCTTGGTGTCTTTCCTGTTCATCCTATCACACATACACAACGCAGAGACATTTTGGGGAAGCACACCAACGAAGAGGGTTACATGTGTAAAGCCTCTATTTTGTGAGAAGTGCTTTTCAAATATGTGAATGACCCGTACAGCTTTTACTGTAGACATTTTCTCGAGCGAAAATGACGTTGACTGAAACTTTGTCATACACCACGCCCACCAAATGGGTACCCTTGGTAGTGGAAATGCAAGCCCGATAAAGGTGACACGTACTGACCCAAACCGTACTGTACCAGTCAGTGGAACCGGGCAATAAAACTAGCCTAGAGCGATGTCAGCTACTAAAACTAGCCTAGAGCGAAGTCAACTACTAAAAATAGCCTAGAGCGCCATCTACGGTTAAAAACTAGCCTGGAGCCCTATCAGCTACTAAGACTAAACTATAGGCTAGATTTAACAGCGGACTGCACTCAAGGTTAGTTTAAGTAGTGTATGCTGCTAAAGTGCCATCTGCTATTAAACCTAGCCTAGAACACCATCTCTTGTTAAAAACGAACCTCAGAATTTATTCAATAGAGAAAAGCAGTGCATTTTGGAACTCTCTGAATCAATGCAGGATCGATTTCTCAAATTACTTCAAAAATGAAATTCTGAATTGAGTTATTGGGTGTTACAGTCTTACTACCAGCACAAACCTACACAAGCATGTAACAATTAAAACCGCAAACTGCAAACAACGTCTACTTCGTCCATCAAACACTTCACCTGTAGCTGAGACTTCTCACTTTTTCACTTTTCATGCACTAATAATGGAGAAGGACTTGGGTTCAGACTGAAAACAAACAAACAAACACCTTTAGTGTTTACAAGTGCTGAGAAAGATGAGCGTTTGGTTTTAACCAGTCACAGCAGACTGACCAATCAGAGCAGAGTATGCTATTTAAAAGGTGGGGAAACCAAGCATTTCAGACACTAAGGAAAATTAATTGTATTTTTTTTTATCTGTCAATGACAGATTAAAACCTAAGATAAAAGAGACAGGTTCAACAAATGAATACATGATATTATAAATATATGTTATGTTTTGTTATACGTTTTGGACTATGAAATGTATTGCTTTATAATGACTTTTCATGAATAATGACTCTTCATTTTTGATATCATATTCAGATGCACACCTGCTTTTAAGAGCGAGTGTTTGGATTAGAGATTACAACCCGTCTGATCTGCATAAGTCAGTCATCATCATGCGAAGAGTGCTTGAAGCTCATCAATAATTCAAAAGACATTCACATCTGTAAAACGGGAATCATAACAAATATGGAGGAAACTAAATATGTCTTGAACACACAAGAAAATAAGGAAGGAAGCAAAGAAAGAAGATGCCAGAAAGACACAAACACTGACTTTCTATTGTGCTTATTTTCTCTTTTTTCTGAATTTGTTCCTAGAACTGTTACTAATTAAAACCTCAAACTGATGAAAATCTCATTTTCATTAGACAGAAGTGATTATGAAGCATCAAACCAATCAGATGCAAGTAGGGTTGTAACAATATACCGGTATGACGGTCTACCACGATTTGAACGTGCACGATTATCATACCATGAACAATTGCATATCAACGGTTTTAACCCTTAAAGACCGAGACAGCCGCCCGCGGCTAAAAATAAGTATTGCTCTTAAATGTTTAATAACTTTTGATCCGCTGATCCGATTCATACAATTCAAAGATTGGCACAAAGAAGAGAATCTCATCTTTCCAGTGCTGTATCACATAACATTCGCGGACTTTCAGAGACTCCGGAATCAGTGCGGTTACGTCATCAAAATTTGACAACGCTGATTTGACAAAGAAACGCTCGTCACTGTCTCCGGACAAACCAGACATGATACAGTGATGCATTGTCCCTCCTCCATGCCCAGATTGGTTCATACTCGCTATATCACAACCAATAAGCTTAGATTTCGCTTTTGCTTGTGGACCAACAATGAGCTTTTTGAACAACACGGACTGAGAGAAAGGCATACAGTTATGCGCAGCTAAATAAAACGCAAAAAAAAAAAGTTTTGCATGAAATAATTCTCATACTAAGTACTTTTGCATGCACAGCAGCACAGAAACATGACAAAACAATGACACAGCAAAGACGAACTGCTGCTCTTGCTGTTTTCAAAAGACGCAAATGAAGGTGCAGCTGTTTGTCTGCATTGCAGACAACCATATCCAAATCCATATCCACAGACAACCATATACACTGGCACATAAAACCTAAGGATGTTCCATATTGAATCTAGTTTCGTTATGTAACTATTTATAGTATAGTAAATATTTATATCTATTTTTTACTGAGGATTTGCACCATGTTTATTTGGACTTTGATACATTATTATTTTCTTATTTTTTTATTTGTTCATTGTACAAGTGGACACATTCTCTCACCTCAGCGGTCAAGATTAAGTCCTGAAAATCTCAACATGCTTACATTTCTTCATCACAACCTAGACTGAAAAAAACAATGCTTTAAATACATGTTTACAGCCATAAACTTGGTATTGCACTTTTGGTCTCCCATTTATCCTGCTTATAAGGAAGGACAGTTTAAGTTTATTTTTGTATAATCTTAAAAGACCTTGCTTGTTTATTCCTTCTAATTTAATTTATTAAAATGGGAAATTTTTCAGTTTATTTTTATAAAAGACTTCTATAGTTCTATTTAAATGGTTCTTTCAAAAGTTTGTTGAAATAAAACCTTTGTTCAGTCAGAAAACGTGTTCTTATTCTTTTCAGGGTCTTTGCTATGAGAATTACTATTTAATACCGTATACCGTGAAACCGTCAAACCGTGGTATTGTTTTAGACGATTATCATACCGTAAAAAATTCATACCGTTACTACCCTAGATGCGAGCCAGTCAGATTCAGCCAATCAGACATGCCACTTGCAGCTATGAGTGGCAGGAGTTTGAGCCACTGAAATGACAGCGTGTGTGGGCGGAGCAGCTCAGCAATAATGTATTGGCTGACCGAGGGGTTATCATTAAAGGCCGATTTGTTCTTCTGCATCGAGTGATCTCTGTGACCCACGCCGCATGTGTTGCGTGTAGTCGTGCATTTATACTTCTGCATGTGGTTTGTGTTGCTCTGCAATAACACATCTGAAACACTATCTGGCAGTAGGTTTTCTGTGTCAAGTTGCTTGGGTGTTTTGTTTTTCTGATTGTTACCTTAATCTACAAGTAGTTAAAACTCACTCATTCAGAGGCGGGAACTGGCGGATGTGTAACAACTTTAATCATAAGGTAAACACAAATCAAAAGTTTCCATCAGAAGATCCTTCACGGGACTTGACACTTGTAAACACTCGCTCCATTAGGTTCGCAGCTCTCTGCACTGCTCACACTCATCACTGCTACCAAGCCGATCAATCATAGAGCTTGCGCTACACATTGTTGCAACATGTAGCTACATATACATACACATATATGTATATATATACACACACACACACACACACACATATATACAGGGAAAAAATATGTTTACATTGCAACTTGATAAAATTTACTTGCAAAACAAACAGTGTACATAAAAAAATACCAAATTAACTAACTATTAACCTTACAAACTAAAAATGAAAATAAACAGTATTTCATACACTAGCAAAGAAACTATTAAAAAAGATTTCTATTTAACAGCGATAAATATAAGTTGACAAACAAATAA
>NC_141023.1:8242500-8312500 GCF_052040795.2 Danio rerio
AGATCAATTATTCACGGCCTGGTACAGTGTTGTCGTGATTTGCGGGACATCAAAGAGCGGCGACGCCATGCGCTTCTCTCGTCCTGATGAGCGCGCGGTTTTGATAAAACATTCAGTGGAGGTATCAAACACAGTCGTGCTCAAAGAGTTCAAATCTCGACACGAAGCACAACAGATCTGATTTAAAACTGTTTCGTTGTCTGAAAAAAGACGTAACGCAAATTTACCCGTGTGACCTTCGCCAGAACTTTCACAGACTTATGAACCGTGTGGCGGAAAGTTCAGCTTATCTTTGTTCTACTAGAAAAAAAAAGCAAAGTATAATCGTCTCAAAGCTGAAGACAAACACATACTCACTTCTTTCATTCAAGCAGAGTCCAAAGACAATGTTTTACTAGAAAGAAATCATTTACGAGGAGCTTTTGGTGATCACTCGAGCGAGCACACATTGGTTCATTTGGTAGGTGTGAAAGCAGTTCAAAATATCCAAACAGTAATTATATATGTATATACCTTTTTCTTTCTTTTTTTTGTAGCCCATGCTCAGTGGCAATATGTGCCTCATTCTATGTTTCAGATGATAAATCCACTACAGGGAGCAGTTTATATTTTTGCAAATCTGAAATTCGCTACGAAAACAAAATTTGTTACAAAAACAAAAACTAGGTGCTAGTTACATGTTTGCAAATCTGAAACACATTACTGAGGGTACATTTTGTTGTACATTTCACATTGCAAATACAGTAGAAGACACTGTTTAAATTTTTGCAAATCTGAAACGTGTTGCTTAGGATACATTTTGAAATCGCTATTTACATTTTTGTGAATCTGAAACACGTTATGTTACATAGGGTACTTTTTTTGCATGTTTCAGATGACAAATCCACTAGAGGGCGCTGATTACAATTTTTGTGAATCTGAAATGTTACTTGAGGTACGTTTTGTTGTACGTTTTAGATTACAAATCTACTAGAGGGAGCTGTTTACATTTTTTGCGAAGCTGTAATCCATTACTTAGGGTATGTCATTTTTATGTTTCTGATGACAAATCCACTATATAGCACTGTTTACATTTTTGCGAATCTGAAATACGTTACTTGGAGTGTATTTTCAAATGACAAATCCACGCCAAAACAATCAGTACAAGATTGCCTGAATAAGGTGGTCTTGGCTCAATAGATAGAACGATCCAACGAACCAGGCTATATCACTGTATTATGGTTGTATATACGGCTGTATGAAAAGAGAATGATGAGTACCATCAAATGTGCATTACATGTCTAGTATGAAAGTGAAAGCATGCTGAAATATAACCGACAGCTGTTTATCCATTAGGAAAATTGACTGTAGTTAGTCTGATCATTTTCCATACTGTAATCCTATAATATTTTGTATTAGGCCTATTGTTTTGTTCATTTCTGTACTGACACCTCGAAAGAAAGATCAACATAGATCTGCTTCATGATCTGACTGCAATCCCGATGTTGTGATGAGAAATGCACCCCTGCGGTAAAACACACGCACCCCCTTCTTATGCTGGGTTCACACCAAACGCGGAAGAAGCGTCAAGTGCCAGTGATTTACATGTTAAGTCAATGCAAAGGCGCAATTAGACATTCTGCTGCACGATATGCGCGAATGACGCAAATGGCGCAATACGCGCAACGCAGATTGAATGTTTTGCGCATTTGACCTCCATCATCCAGGTATAGGTTCTGATGCAATTTATGAGCTCACAGAGCTGGGTGCACTTATGAAAGGGTCTAGTGGACTCAGACATAGCTCCAAACGTATCAACGCTGTTTTTCAGCCTTTATAAAACACATATACAGTTATTTTCTCAATATAATTCATGTTAGCCATTTAGCAAACGAAGCTACAGTCACCGGACTGACAGAAGCCCTGCCCATGTTCTGAAGTGAATTTGATGCGTGAATGAAGCAGATTTTCATGCACGAATGAAGCGAGTGAACTCAAATGTTCATGTGTCCATTTACGCTTGAATAGCACAATTTCTCCGAGCGTTCCCCATCTGGTGTGAACACAACATTAGACTATCATTACTCTACATTTACAAAAAAAAAAGTATATATTTCTATAATTGATTAAACTGTAGGCTAATATTATTATTTTGATGGATCAAGCAAAAGGTGATTTAAAAATAGGTTTACAAATAAATGAATATATATATATATATATATTTTTTTTTTTTTGACTATAGTATATACTGATGAAATGAGCCTGTTTCCTAAATTAGGCATTTTGGTAGGTTTTAAACAAACGAAAAACAAAATTGTTGTAGTTTTCAACTAAACCACACATTAAACACTTCACTTTTAATTAATTTAATCAGTATTGTATTTAAAATTATTTATTTATTTACATATATATCTTCTGTAAGGTACGGGTTCCATTCATGGAACTCACCTCAGTCACCGTCATTAGTTGTTATAACTCCATGCCCTAAAAAGATGCACATTTCAGAGGAGGTGCATTCTATGGCAGGGGTGCATTTCTTGGCACAACACTGGTATATCTGATATTTTGCTATATAATTTAAGCCTATAATGCATAATTCTAGCCAAAAAAATTTTTTAATAAATTGATTAATTTAATAGATAGATTTTTACAAAACTTGACAACTGAAATGAGGCTGCTTATTTTTTATTTATTTATTTTTTCAAGTTTAGTAATTTTAAAAAATTTCAGTTGAATTTAAAGAAAAGTTATGCTGAAAGAAAGTGAATGAATACAATTATATTTGGCTTTTGACATTTAAAATATATGGCTAAGAAATAGCTTTTAATTTTCTTTTTTTTGGTGGGGCCAGTGAAAAGTTTGGCAGTTAAGATGTTAGGAGTATCATAACCAAAAAATAAAAACTAATGTTTAATGTTTACAATGCAAATCCAATTAGACCTACTTGTTTGGTAAACAAGGCAAGACTCTCATATAATATATCTACTAAAAGACAGAAAATATGACTAAAGGTGTGAACTTACACTGGTCTCACAATTATCATGCTATCGATTCAGTTCAATTTGATATCTCGGTGCATTCACAATGATTTCCATATACAATTTTTGATTTTGTTCACAGCACAGCTATTCTATTAAAATGCATAAGTAGATTTATATTATATTACAATTTGTAATACAATTTTGTCCTTTAATACAAACAGTCAGATATATAAACTCTATAAAAACTCGAGTACATGCACAGAACAACATGAGCGTTTATAGCCAATAAAAAATAATAATAATAATTTCCCGCACACTTTGAGCCTTGTCTAGCGAGTTCTTTCTTACACCCTGATAAACTTCGGCAGTGATCACAGCTGATTCATGACAGACGCAGAGGAGAAAACTCACTCTGCAGACACACGCTCATCTGTATCAAGAAGTATCGCTGTAACAGCCAAGAGAATAGGAAAGTCACGGCAGCAGGTCAAATGGGCCGCAGTGAGAGAGAGAGAAATGGAGTTTACTTTCATTCTCTCAATCGCTGTGAAATATGGGCTTCTGTTGTAAGCGTCAGTGTCCAGCAAACACACACACAGTGAAATTGTGCACAGTTTCTGCATTAAGTAGTTGGATCTTTGTAAATACTCGCGCTCGACTCCCTCGTCATAGTAAGCTACGGCAACATAGCGCATATGAGATAAATGACGTCAGTATGTACTAACCGATTATTACTGAACCGATACATCTGCATTGCACCAAAGAAACAAGTCATTTTGACACCCCTAGATATTACTTTACAAACTCTCTACCACGTTCACTCCGCTCTGCTAATAATATCTCTGAATTCAAATCCTTACTTAAGACTCACTTATTTTCTGAATGCTTCGCTTCTGATCTGCCAAACTGACTACTTTATCTGATCCACCTCCACTCTGCTCATATGTCTCTTAAGTCTTGTTTGTGTAATTCCAGTTTGTTATATTTGACTTCATGTATGTTTGTTTATCTTTTTGTTGCATTCCTTGTAAAAGTGTCCTTGAGCTCTGGAAAGGCGCTATATAAATAAAAATTATTATTATTATTATTATTATTATTATTACTATTGTTTTGTAAATAAATCATATATGAACACTTCCATATTAGTCAATAATATTATTGACAAAAAACTGAATAAATATAAATTGACACACATTTACAGAAGTAAATAAATAGACTCAATGATGGGTTAAAAATCTGTGGATATGGACGCAAATTTCATGTGGGCCTAGTTACAATTTATAACAGAAAAAATATAAAATTTGACAAAGTTAAAAAGTTTCTCTTTGCGATTGATTGATTCTGCAAATACAGACTTATTTCAAGTGGGCTTTGGCTACATGAGAGTTGTTGTAACATCACAACACATCTGGTTGCTCAAATTCTGCATGCCAACTGTGGAAACAAGCCCATAGTACACTATAAATGTATCTTTATTAAGGGTGTCACGATCCTCCAAATCCTCAATTCGATTACATTTTCGATTCTAAAGTCATGATTCGATTCGATTTTCGATTATGAATAATTAATCAATTAATTAATTAATTAATAACAAATTAATTATTAGTAGCCTACTGTTTAAATTACCTGACTTGGATGGTCTTTTTTTTACCCATAAACAAATCATACAGTAAATGAATGAAGGCAAGATACACACATAATTACCACCTGTCAATCACTTTTTTCAGCGGGACTCGAGAATAGGCAGTGATGTGTGTCGTTATAATGGCGTCGGTAAAAAAGGTGCACAACCAACTGGAACCAGCCAACAGTATCTGAGGTGTTCGCTAAAATGACTAAGTACAAGTGTAAAAGTAAAGATTGAAGCAGTCCTCTGATCCGCTGACTGCCTGGACCCGCTGTCTGTGTGTGCGTCTGTGTCTGTGTGAATGAGTGTGTGTGGTCACGTGATGTGCGTTTTCAGCAGTAGTGAGGAAGGAGGGCTGCTCAGAAATGCTATACGCCAGTGTGGATCGTTGTCGTTCTAAAATGCCATTTAAAAACAAAGACATGTTAGTGTAAACAGGGCCTGAGTGTGTATTTTTCGCGAGCGGATGTGCAACGGGTGCGGGGAGGAGGATCGCGATGTGCCCATCGTCTATCAACCCAACCATAATACGTACATAGCAGAGCTTGCAAACTGTGTTTTTTTTGTCGACAACACGAACGTTGTCAACATAACTCACTGGAAATCCAAAATACTTCCACACCGGCGACTTCATTAAAAGAGGAGAGGGTTTAAGCTCTGTCGACGGGTCTCCTGCTTCTGCAGTTTAACAAGCACTTCAACAAGCCTGTTATTTTCCCGCTTGGCAAGCCAAGCTGACGTGACATGGGGGCGTGGCAGCATCGACGATACTATTTTTTGATTCGATAATCGAAGTTGAGCATAAATTTCGATCAATTTCGATGAAAAATCGAAATCGTGACACCCTTAATCTTTATAGGACAAAAATGTCCTTAAAGGTTCACAAAACCCTCGAGTACTTTTTTTGAGATTGACACTTTTTTTGTGTTTGTTGAGCATCAGTTAAGACAATGATAGCGCCTGTTAGCTGTAATTGTGGGGTAAACTGGATCATTTTGAGCTTTTGTCAGCTAATTTTAAAATGATTTTTGGGAAGGGATCAAAATCAGTGACGTAGCTCAGAACTGCAAGTGCAAAGATGACACGTCGGTTTCTCATTATTATTCATAGCAGAGTTTTCTTATCCTATGAGAAGAGCCGGCTTCTTAAATATTCATGAGAGCACGTGCTTTCCAAAGGCAAAGCAGACCTGGCCTGACCTGGATGTTGTCTTTTATCAGGAGTTTACACACATTTACACACATCGCCGTGCTGCTGTGTTCGCCCAAATCCTCCAGATTACCAGCAGGGCTAATGGTTAAAATAGACAGGGCAAGAGACCTGCTGCACTCAGTCTGCATTCAGACCCGGAGATTGAGGGAAAAGTCCTCATTTATAGTGTTTATATGCACACAATTATCTTTATAATGCTATAAATTGTGGTTATGTATATATGAAATTACAAACGTAGCAGTGCATTAAATTACTGTTTATTTCTTTGCATTTTAACTTTGTAACCCATAAAATCATGGGTCTCCACATGGTTTGTCTCATTTTGTGAACCGACTGACAACAGTTGTTCGCTCCTCTCCTTCTCCCCTGCTCTGCTGACCATGCCCACTCCTGCCCTTTGCTCGCAGAGCTACACGCTCACTATGATGCATCTTTTGAAAAAAAATCTAAGATGGACCTGAATTGAAAGTGGGGGGGGTGTCATGACCCTTTAAAGTCAAATTCTAAGCAATTTACTGCATCTTTGCTGAATAAAATAAACCGTTTATTTAGAAAAAATCAAATCGGATGAGATTTAAGTAGTCTTACCTCTTCATCGTCAAACATGACATGAACCTTAGATATATGTGACATGATTTAGATGACGGCATATATTAATTTCAGGTGCGCTGTCACTTTAAGCCTCTCATCGAGCCTTTGGAAACCTCTCTGGCGATAGGTTAACGATTCCTCCCGCTGTCTCTTTGACATTCCCGTCATTGGGTGAATTTCATTTGTCATAGGCGCGTGCTCATTTTACAGGCCTCGTTGCTTCAAGACCTTCTCATATATTGAAGAGAAAAGAGGAGGATCTCAGAACGATTTTCATGAGATCTCCGTCAAGGCCTGTGGAGAGCCAACACAATCACCTCAGATGACTGACCCTGGATCAGTGGTGATTTACAGCACCAATCGCTGCTGCTGTTATTGAGGAACTGGGAGATTATGGGATGTTAACGGTGGGCTGACACCTTCAGATCGGGAAGGTAAAGGGCAAAGCAGAACACTCTCGATGTTCAGGATATTTGGCTTCGTGTTCTCGAAGCTCAGAACTCCTATTTTACATGCTGTAATACTGTCATCATCAGCAGCTGTTTACCATGGTAACTAACTCAGGAATGGAGATGCCAAAAATGGAAAGTGTTGTTTACTTCTTATATTTTTTGATTCTTTGTTGATACTGCCACCCAAACTGAACACCTACAGATCATTCGTGTGTCTTTTTGCAGTAAAGGACTTAAATTATACGCCGTTTCCACACTCTAAAAAATAACTCAAGAGGTCTGTTACCACTACATAGTTTAATACATTATTGTAACTTAAAAATTCTAAAATGCTGATTAGATTAAAACTTTTAAATTGCCAGAATAATTTTATTAAGTTTTCAAAACAGGAAAATATTGAAAATTACATCAATTTAAAAATTCGGCTAATTTAAAAGTAAACAAAAATGTCAATTACTTTTAAACAATATTTAACTTGTAGCAACCCAAAGAAATTGAGTTGATAACTCAATTTTTCCACGTTAATGGAGTTGTTTTGTATTTTTCCACACACTGATGTTTTTTGCTGTTTTTTATACTGATAATATGGAACACTACATGTTTTTGTTTTGTAAAACAATAAAAACCTGTTTTATATATAAAATATATATATATATTATTGAAAAACAAAAATGCTGTTGTGAAATGTATTTCATACAAGCATGAACAGTAAATTTGCTAAAAAAAAAAATTAAACAATTACAGCTACTTAATTTATTTGAGGTTCTAAACTTAAAAACATGCAATTACGCACATAACACTGGATTTGTTTTCAATTTTAATTTTTAAAAAAATATTTGAAACAACTTATTTTTTTGAGTTCTCAACTTAAAAAAATGGAGTTTATGCTAAGTAAAAATGCCTCTGATTGAAGAGGAAAAGATTTGGCTAACATAATAAAGTTTGTTGTCTGAACCTCATTTTGTCAGATGTTGTCGTAACTTGAATATATTAATGCAAACTGTTGCGTTAATTTGTTTTGTTTTGTCTAAACAATATTTTTTAGAGTGCAAATGTTGGGTGAAAAAATCACATTATTTGTTCTGTACTGCTTATTAAAAAGATAACTTTATTTATTTATTTATTTATTCATTCATTTATTATTTTATTTATTATTTTATTTTATATAATTTTATTTATTTATTTTATTTTTTAATCCACCAATTTCTCGAAGACTACAAAAACATTTGTTTTCTTTTTTTTTTTTGTCTTGTTTCTAGTCCAAGTCTTCTAAGATTTAAACATTCCTACATCAAGGAGCCTTTTATAGACAAATAAAAATTTTTGTCTTGTTTTCAGAAAAATAAGTCAAAAACAGTTGAGTTTCCCTTTAAAACAAGCTGAATAATCTGCCAGGTAAGCTAAATAATCAAAAAAAAGTGATTTTTTTCTTACCCCAATGGTATATTTTTATACTTGTTTTAAAGAAAAACTTGTTAAAAATGTACTTAAAAACGGAAGTAAGAAATTGTTAGAAAATATTTTTGCAGGGAAGTTGCAAACATTGCTGCATATTTGAAACAAATCCATAACATAAATCAACTATTTTAAGCCACAAATATGATAAAACATCTTCAGCGAAATGGACTAGAAACTTGGACTTGAACAAGACAAATGCAAAAAGGAAAATTCACAATATGAATCCACAAATATATATATATTTTTTAGCGTAATGGACTAAACTTGAAGCTATAACTATAAACTTGAAATTAACTACAAACCAGACAAAAACAATAAGCAAGAAAATACTTTTTTGCAGTGCAATCAAACATTGCTGCATATTTTGGAAAAAAATTCCACCACAAAAAACTAACTCCATTTAAGGCCACAAATATGAGAATCTTCAGCAAAAATGGACTACAAACTTGGACTTCAACAAGACAAATAAATTTAAGTAAAAAAGCATTTTTGTTTTTTCATTTTAGGTCACAAATATTTAAAAAATCTTCAGCAAAAATGGATTAGAAACTTGGAACTAGAAGTATAAATGTGAACTTGAAATTGAGCTAGAAACAAGATTAAAAAAAATCTAAATAAGAAAAGGAATTTATAAAGTTAAATCACAAACATTGCTGCATATTTTTGAGAAAATCCCCAAATAAATCTGTAATTTTAGGCTGCAAATATGAAAAAAATCTTCAGCAAAATGGACTAGAAACTTGGACTTGAGCTTGGACTTTTCAAAATCTAAAAAAGGCATTTTTTTGCAGTGACTTTTGTGATGGATTTTCTCAAAAATTCGCAACAATGCTTCCAAGTTCAATCATTTTAAGCAAAAAATATGAAAAAAACCTTCAGCAAAATGGACTAGAAACTTGAACTAGAGTAGCACTACAAATTTGCACTTGAACTTGGATTAGAAACAAGACAAAATCTAAGAAAAGCATTTTTTTTTTTTTAAATCGCAAGCATAGTGATTAAAAAGTGAAATGGACTAGAAAATTGGAACTAGAAGTAAAAACTTGGACTTGAAATTGAATTAGAAACAACAAAAAAATCTAAATAAGAAAAGGATTTTTGAAGTGAAATCAAAAACGTTGCATATTTAAGAAAATTCACCACAAACATCAGTCATTTTAGGCCTCAAATCAGAAAAATCTTCAGCGAAATGGACAAAAAACATGGACTTGAGCCCAAAGAAAGGCATTTATCCAGTGAACTTGCAAGCATTGCTGCAAATTTTGAGAAAATCCATCACAAAAGTCAATCATTTTAAGCAGCAAATATGAGAAAAACCTTTAGCAAAATGGAATAGAAACTTGAACTAGAAACAAGACAAAAAAAAAGGCATTTTTGCAATGAAATCTCAAACATTGCTGCATATTTTTGAGAAAATCCACCATAAAATGTTGTCATTTTAGGCAGCAAATATGAAAAAACCTTGACCAAAATGGACTGGTAACTTAGACTAGAGTAGCACTAAACATTAAGACACTGACTAAAAATGAGATTAAAATAATCTAAGTAAAAATAAATACGTTTTTAGCAATGAAATCGCAAAAATAGCTGCATATTTTGAGAAAATTCACCACAAAAATTTATAATTTTAGGCCACAAATATTACATATAAAAATGGGCTAGTAACTTGGACTAGAAACTTGAACTTGAGCTTGGACTAGAAAGACAAAAAAAAAAAAAAATAAATCTAAGAAAAGCATTTTTTTGCAATGAAATCGCAAGCATTGCTGCATATTTTGAGAAAATCCATCACAAAAGTCAATCATTTTAAGCAGCAAATATAAGGAAAAAGTGAAATGGACTAGAAACTTGGAACTGAATTATAGACTCGAAACAAGATTTTTAAAAAATCTAAATAAGGATTTTTTGAAGTGAAATCAAAAACATTCCTGCATATTTTTGAGAAAATCCGCCACAAACATCAGTCATTTTAGGCTACTAATATGTTACAATTTCCTGCAAAATCCTGGAGGGACTGATATATATTTTGAAAAGAAAGCGAGTCCTTCAGGTCTGAATTTGACATGAAGGAGAGCAAACGTGAAGGAGCGTCTCATTCTCTGGCATTTTTAATGTGGAGACGGAGATGCAATCTTCCCCACGCGATCATATCTGACCAGCTAGGTCACTCTCCCCTTCAGGCGCAATCCAAAAAAAAAGATGCGTAGTGCATCGTGGGACGATGCGTGTGAATTAGCAGAGTTCAGGAGGAGCCGCCAACCTCCTTCCCTCATGACTTTTAGGAAATTACCGAGCAATATGCTGCATAAAGAGCGCTTCATGGCTTGACAACGGAGCGCTAGAGGCTTCATATGTGATTTTTACGTGGGGTTGCAGTCTCTGGAGTCCTGCTGGGTGTGCGTGGTCTGAGGGTGAATCACACAAACACACTCGGCTCAGCATACGGCGAGAGAAAACCTGCCATGCATCAATGATACACTGACAGAGGAAACACTGTGGGGTTTCCTTTCTCTCTCTCTCTCTCTCTCCCTCAATTCAATTGATTATTTGGTATCTGAAGTGGCTTATATGAAAGGCAAAGGCCTCTAGATTACACTTATTTTACCACATTACATACATTTTAGCAAAAGTAAAAAAGGCCATATAATTAATTACCCATAGTGTGCATGTGTGTACACGGAGAGATTGATCACACAGCCTCTTACTAAGAAAACACAGATAAATCTGGCCATGGCTGCAGAAACACAGACTTCCAGCTGATCAGGATACAGTCAGGATGAATCACAGAAATATCTCCATTGATCTTCACAGCGGAGAACAAGCTGAGCTTCCTGACTCTTGTCAGATGTTTCTCTTCTGAAACACTCCAGTCATCAGCTCTAGAGTGTCAGTAGCATTCAAGATATGTTGCATTCAATGATTTAAGCTGCCCACATTCTAATCGTGTTACTTTCTCATACGCATTTGTTCATATCACCTTATAACAATATTCAAAGCAATACCTTCTCGTACGCATTTGTCCACAGCACCTTATAACCAGTATATTTATAACAAATCTGTACATATTCAACATCCAGAGCTTTTTGTCTAACTGCATCTCTGTTTAATGTTTGTTGTATTTTCTCACATTTATTTTGTGTTGTCAATTGTCACTTTATGTACACTGGAAGCTTCTGCAGCCAAAACAAATTCCTTTTTTGTGTGAAGCACATTTGGCAATAAAACTGATTCTGATGTTATACATTTTATTTCTCTCTTCTTTTTTTTTTTCTTTTTTTTTTTAATAAATATACACGACCGGTAAAAAGTTTGGGGTCAGTAGGATTTTTTAATGTTTTAAAATGAGCTTTTCCTGTTCACCAGGGCTGCAATTATTTAATAAAAAATACAGTACAAATAGTAAAATTGTGAAATGTTGTATCACTATAAAATAACTGCTCAAAAGTAGATTATTATTTAATTTAATAATTTATTCCAGTGATTTTAAAGATTAATTTTCAGCTTCAATACTCCAGTCTTCAGAGTCACATGATCCTTCAGAAATCACTCTAATATTAATTATTATGAATTATTGTGAAACTACAAAGAATATGCATTATATATATATATATATATATATATATATATATATATATATATATATATATATATATATATATATGTATTATATTTTATATATATATATATATGTATATATATATATATATATATATATATATATATATATATATATATATATATATATATATATATATATATATATATATAAACAACTTAACACTTTACAGTTAATAAATGCCGCCTAGATGAACAAAATAATTTATTTAAAAACCAAAAAAGCAAAAAAAAAAAAAAGACTCCAAACTTTTGACCAGTAGTGTAAAAATTAGATGTTTATGCAAAAGTGTTTATTTTATAAACATCTAAGCAGCAAGCGAGACAAATGCTGGTTTTTTTATCTTCTTAAATTTATCTGCTCAGGCAATAAAAGTCAAATAAATAGACAAAGTCAAAAAAATAAATAAATAAAAGCTCCAAATCATTAAAACTAATGATTACAGTAATAAATGCTACAAATAAATAAATTAAAACTATTTAAGTATGGGTTTTATATTATTAGCACATGCAAAATCTATAAAAAAAAATAGAAAATTGGAAAAAATTAAATGCATTTAGTTTTTTTAATCGTATTATTTAAAAAATGTCTTTCACTTTTTAACTTCTTTTTATAATAAAATAAAAAACAGTAACATCTGACAAAACTTACTGCACTGTTCAATGTCAATTTTTTAAAAAATATTTTAAAACACCTTTTATTTTTAAATAAATTAAAAAATAATAAAAATGTAATATAATTATTAAGAAATATTAAATAAAATAATATTCAGAACATAATAAATAAAAAAACAACCAATTAAAACATAATTTACCAATTTTTCTGATTGCATTATATTATATGTATATTATAATAAATCTGAGAGCCATTAAGTTATCAGATCAATGAATGGGCAAACTCTGAGAGATCCGTGCTCCTCAGAGATGAAGGTGAGCTGGATTAAAGTGATGTGGAGTGTAAATGGGTTTGTTAATTCAGGACTTTCATTAGTTTCTGCAGAAATGAGTCCAGCGGGAAGCTTCTTAACACAGATTAAGAGCAAAGTCAATGACTAAATGCTGATGAAACCACAGTAAATCATCAGAGAGGTCAGCTTAGGTCAAACCTGTTCATTTACAGACACAACACTGAACACACACTGGGGGAAAAAATAATAAAAAAAAAAAATCCCACCTCTGCCGGAAGCTCCCTGATGCCCACAAATTAGGTCCGGTTCACACCGGTATTTTCAAGACAGCACTTTTTTTCTACGCATTTTTGCCATTTGATCACATAAAATCGAAGCATCAGGTGACTAAAACCAAAACGTTTTGAAAACTCTGGAAAGATTTTCTGAAACCTCGGGCACAGTGTAGTCGTGTGGACACTGGAGTTTTCACTTCATGGTGTAAGCATGCACGCGGTTTTCTCCTTTCTGATTGGCCAACACGAGTGGGTTCACACCAAACGCAGAAGACACAAATGTGTCAAATTCTGCACGTTTGCAGCAAAAGCATTGCATATTCCATAT
Organism: Danio rerio; assembly: GCF_052040795.2. Taxonomy (NCBI): domain Eukaryota; kingdom Metazoa; phylum Chordata; class Actinopteri; order Cypriniformes; family Danionidae; genus Danio; species Danio rerio. Next base: position 8,255,927 of record NC_141023.1, read on the forward strand.
CATCCGCTTTGGTGTGAACGCGGCATTAGTCTGTCGTTATCATGCCCTGTTGGATCAGCATGCCCTTAACATGCATCACAGTGCTCGGCCATTTCAATGTGGACAGAGATTTAATTTATTTTAAAGCAAAAGCGGGGAAAACTTGTATAAACTCATATAAAAGTTTACAAATACACTCGTACAAATACGCACATGTTCTCAGGGCCCGGGATACACCTCTGTGAAGTTGGCACCCTGTAAGAATAAATAGTCCCCAAAACTATGCCATTCGTTTGTGCTGATGTGTGCCGCAAAAACGACTGTTTGTGCTTGTTTGGAGTCTGTGCGATTTAGAGGAAGAGGGGTGAACTATCGTTGTTAATAACTTTGACATGGTGTCTTTGTTATTGCATCTTTTCTACAATATGTTTATATTGTGTATATACTTTTTTTTCTCTCTCTCTCTCTCTCATTTACTATGTGTATATTTTATATTTTTGGTATATGTTACGAAGTGTAAAAGCGGAAGTCTTTGATTTTGAATGAATTACCGTTACGGATATAAACAGACGCAGAAAGATGGCACATGATCACGGCGTCCCAGCTGTGCGGTCTGCTACGAACTAAAGGTTTAGCTTCTGGTTTGATTGGAGAACAAGGTACTGACACTTTGTTTAATATGTTTGTTTGTTTGTATTGAGTTTGTATATTGAGTTGAAGTGATGTCTGTTTGTTTGTATACGGTTTTCATATTTGCTGACATTTGGTTTCATTTTCTCTTTGTATACAAGCTCTTATGGTGTTTGCGGTATGGTGCAAGGTGTTCGGTGTATGGTGCAAGGTGTTTGGCCTACGGTGTAAGGTGTTTGATGTTGACGACGGAGTCAGTGAAGTGAATGCTGCACTGAAAATAAATCATGGGAAAACACCAGTGAAAGAGTCAATCCTTTATTTAACCAGGGAGCTACAGACGTCACGGCTCCCGAAATATTTTGGTTACTTCAAAGCAATGAAAATAGATAAACATCCCCAACATCCACACACACATTCACACACACACACACACACACATATATACTACAGACAATTTAGCCTACCCTATTTCCCTGTACCACATGTCTTTGGACTGTGGGGGAAACCAGAGCACCCGGAGGAAACCCACGCAAAGGCAGGGAGAACATGCAAACTCCACATAGAAACGCCAACAGAGCCGAGGCTCGAACCAGCGACCTTCTTGCTGTGAGGCGACAGCACTGCTACTGCACCACTGCCTCGCCTATGCCATTGCGACAGCAATAAGATCCAATGGACGGCTGACCGCTTTCACTCTAAAATGGCGGAATCTGGAGCTGTTGCTGGGTGCTGCTGTTGCAATGGAACGTTCTATTGGTCATTCTAAGCTCTTTGGTTTGGCTTAGTGGTGAAGTTCGGTGCCAAGTTTCCTTTTAAAATCCTACTTTTTTATATGACTGAACTTGTAATGAACTTGTAATTTTTATATGACTGAACGAATTAGACTCTAAACTAGCCACAATATCATATCATCCTGCAGCCTAAGACCGGTTACTCACTAAAGCTAAGCAGGGCAGAGCCTGGTCAGTACCTGGATGGGAGACCACTTGAGAAAACTAGGTTGCTGTTGGAAGTGGTGTTAGTGAGGCTAGCAGGGGGCGCTCAACCCGTGGTCTGCGTGAGTCCTATAATGCCCTAGTAAAAGTGAAGGGGACACTACACTGTCAGTGGGCGCCGTCTTTCGGATGAGACGTTAAACCGAGGTCCTGACTCTCTGTGGTCATTAAAAATCCCATGGCACTTCTCGTGAAAGAGCAGGGCTGTAACCCCGGTGTCCTGGCCAAAGTCCCTCTATCGGCCCTTACGATCATGGCCTCCCAATCATCCCCTTCCACCGAATTGACTATTACTGTCTCTCCACTCCACCAATAGCTGGTGTGTGATGAGCGCACTGGCGCTGTTGTCCTGTGGCAGCCGTCGCATCATCCAAGTGGATGCTGCACACTGGTGGTGGTGTGGAGAGACCCCCCCCCCCTCCTCAAGATTGTGAAGCGCTTTGGGTGTATGGCCATACACAATAAATGCGCTGTATAAATACACATTACATTACTTTACATAAACTGACATAACGTATAACAGTTATGTGTCCTCATGTGATCAGGCTGGACTGGCTGTTAGTGTTTTATTTATTAGCAATAAAAAAATCTTTCCTAAAGTGAACCCAACGATATGGTTTCAATATCCTCATCGTTATACCTGTGGTCTGAACTTTCCTTTAAACACAGAACGATTTCCCAAATATTATTAGGTTTATCTTTACAGTGATCGTTCTTGGTGTGGCGGGCTCTGCGGTCATGACGGCTGAAGCTCAGTGTGTTTCTCCAGTCAGTAATAATACAGAGGGACTGTAATGATGGCGTGTCTGTGTTTTTAAATCGCTGCTGTCAGAAGGTGCCGCTGATCTCATTTCCTGCGCTGACAGGTGAGACGCATTAAAAACTCACTCTCTGCGCTGCTTTCATCTCCAGAGAAGCCCCCTGGATTCATATATAGACACTTATGAATTTAATAACTCCACAATTATTCCGCATCGAATGGGAATTGACAGATGTGGTGTGTTATTAGCATGCCAGAGAACGGCGAGCGCAGAGTCAAGCTAACAGACATGTTGTTTAACTTGGCAATGCATAAATAAGACTAGGAGAGATGGACCACACATAGTTTAAAGATTTCAGTGAAACGATCAATCTTTTGAAAATTACTAACAACATAAAATGTGCGGTTTACTCATGTTTATCATAATCAAAATGTCAAAATAAGAGATCACCAAAATAATGACATCAGTTATGCATACGGTAGGCGGGGCTATACTGTATATTCCAATAGAATTGTAGATCATTTTATTTATGATTCATTTTATTTCTGACAAATGAAATCAAGTCCACCCTCATCCTTCTATGAATTAAAAAATGCAGCAATTCAAAAAAAATATTTGATTTAACAACTAATAAATACAAGACATAAATATATAATGAATACATTATAAACAAATTATAAATTAAAATCAACACTGCTGCTTTATTAACTGAACTCAATTAATATATAAACAAAGTTAATTGATTGATTTCATTGATATTAGATTTGCAATTGAACAATAAAGATGAAAAGAAAGAAAGAAAGAAAGAAAGAAAGAAAGAAAGAAAGAAAGAAAGAAAGAAAGAAAGAAAGAAAGAAAGAAAGAAAGAAAGAAAGAAAGAAACCTGCCAAGACAATGCTTTTTGTACTGAACTGAAGGAAACAGTTAAATTAAATTTTTCAATAATAAATTGAGTTAGAATGTATTGGCATTTTTTTTTTCAAATAACACAATTAATTATATAAAGTTATAATATATGAATGAAACAAAAAAACAGTTATTTATTTCTGAATAAAATTTATAAAAAATATTAAATTATTAATATATAAAATAATTATAATAATATAAAAATACATTTTATATTTAATTGTATTATTCAATTATAAATAAATAAACAGGTTAAAATAACAGGTTAAAAAAAATTGTATTTAATTTATAATATTTTGTGCATCCAATTTTAATTAATACTTATAAGTAAATAAATGAATGAATGAGCAAAAACAAACAAACAAACAAACAAGTAAACACATAAATTATAATATAAACAAATAAACAGGTAAAATTAATTATGCATTTAATTTATCTAATAATCAAAAATAAACAAACTAAGAGGTAAAAGTTGTAATTATTTTGTAACTAATTTACATAATGTAATTATAAATAAATAAACAAACAAACAAACAAACAGGTTAAAATTGTAATTATTTTGTAATTAATTTACATAATGTAATTATAAATAAATAAATAAACAAACAAACAGGTTAAAATTGTAATTATTTTGTAATTAATTTACATAATGTAAATATAAATAAATAAATAAACAGGTTAAATTGTAATTATTTTGTAATTAATTTACATAATGTAATTCTAAATAAATAAATAAACAAACAGGTTAAAATTGTAATTATTTTATAATTAATTTACATAATGTAAATATAAATAAATAAATAAATAAACAAACAGGGTAAATTGTAATTATTTTGTAATTAATTTACATAATGTAATTATAAATAAATAAATAAACAAACAGGTTAAAGTTGTAATTATTTTTTAATTAATTTACATAATGTAATTATAAATAAAAAAATAAACAAACAAACAGTTTAAAATTTTAATTATTTTGTAATTAATTTACATATTGTAATTATAAATAAATAAATAAATAAACAAACAGGTTAAAATTGTAATTATTTTGTATTTAATTTATATAAATGTAGTTATAAACAAACAAACAAACAGGTTAAAATTGTAATAATTTTGTTTTTAATTTATATAATGCAATTCTAAATAAACAAACCAGCAAAAAAACATGTTAAAATCGTATTTATTTTGTACTTAATAATTTGTGTATTTATTGAATAATTATTAATGAATAAATAAAAATCCCAGAAATTCCACACTTAAACAGATGCGTTGGCTTGTTTAAATAAGTAAATAAAACTCAAACAAAGTACAATGAATGTGATTTGTATTTTTATATAAAAATACCCATATTAAATATATTAAAATCATTCAAATCTCTATACAGAGAATAAGAAAATAATACAATAAAAATGAAAATACATCTTCAAACAATGTCCCATCAGAAAATGAACAGCTCTAGCATAAGACCTGCATAACCATCCATGAAGTTCTCCCTTTCTCATAATCTCCTGCATTACCGCATGGCCCCTGAAGAAAAGGTGTCCCACGAGAACCATATCAGCTCATTTACACCAAAGTCCATCTAATAATCAATTATAAAACTGCATAAAGACCACCCTAGCCGTCAGTGATGGACAACTTTAATATACCTACTATAGGACTAATTTAATTTCTCCTGATATTTCCATACACGTCAAAAGCACCTGTATGAGACACGGAAAAACCATCAATCTAATTTTTTTCCCTCTTTATATCCAACACAAACAAAGCTTTCTGTCAGGTTTCCATCAGTCCCAGTAATGAGATGATTTCTGCTTATGCATCAGCTAAAAATAAAACGCAATAAAAGGTCAAAACTTTCAGCCGGCGTTCATCATGGAGTGTCTCTGAACAGTTCAGCGTCATTGAAGGATTGAGTGTTTTTCCTCTCGTCTTGTTTCCGCTCAAGCAGATGGTGTGTAAAGCAGCGTCGAGCGCTTTAATACACTACAACTATCCTCCGGAGACACGGCAATCTGTCTGAGAGAAAAAACTAAATAAATAAAAAACGCAAGAGAGTGACTGATGGAGCATCAGCGAACAGACGCTTCACATTTCTGAAAGACGAGCTCCGCCGGTGAACAGGTCAGCAGATATTCAGCAAACTCACGCTTTTTTTTTTCAGCAGACAGAGATAAAAGTGAAGACGAGAAATGCTTCATCACAGCCTGAGCGCCAGGAGTTTACTGCAGGAAAAAAAACAAGGCAACGGAATAACTCCTGAACTCGAGACAGCAATGAGCCATGAAGAATCTAGCATAGTTAATACAGCAGCCTAGGCTACGAGATATTATTTGAGGTTTCTCTTATCGGTTTGTTGTAATAAAAAAGTCATGGCTCACTTCTCAGTTATGTCTCCAAATGTCTCATAGGTTTGTCCTAAAAGCTCTGGGCAAAACAAAATGCTGGTAGCCGGATACTTCTATATTTGATGAGACTTTGATGAGAAAAGACCATGTTAATACTTTTAAATGTCTCAATCATTGCTCCTCTACATTTCACTGAGATGAAGTTGAAAGTTTTGCAATCTCAAGTCTCTCATTTCTCATCAAATTCTCATTAAAGATCAATTAATTTGGCTGCAAGCCACTAGGGGTGTCAAAATTAATCATTTCTTCGGTGCACCGCGACGCAGACGCGGACAATTCCGTATCGGTTCAGTAATAATCCTAACCGGCTATTACTGATGTCATTTACCTCATATGCGCTCTGTCGAGAGGAAGGCGATCGCGAATATTTACAACGCTCTAACTACTTAAAACTCATGAACTGTGCACAATTTCACTGTGTGTGTTTGCTGGATCAGTCTTTCACTGACATATACAACAAAAGCCCCTATTTCACTGAGATCGAGAGAATGAAAGTTCTCCATTTCTCTCTCTCTCTAGCCCTCTCTCTCACACACACACACAGTGGCCCATTTGACCTGCTGGCATGGCTTTTCTTCTCCTCTCGGCTGTTTTGTGTCTAGATAAAGAAACAAGCGTGTGTCTGCAAAGTTTTCTCCACCGTGTCTATCATACATCAGCTGTGAGATCGCCACTGCCGCCTGCCGCTCAGTGTCACTCATCTGTGAAGAGCGCAGCGCGCAAGAGCCAATCGCAACCATTTTTGTTGAGGGTGTGACCAATCAAAGAGGTGTAAGAGAACCAGACAAGGATCAGAAATTGAGCTGGATATTTATATTTGTTTATATTATTTGCTAAATGCTCGTTTTGTTTAAAGTTACAGTTTATATATCTGACTGTTTGTATTAAATGACAAATATGTATTACAAATAATATATAAATATAAATATATTCATACATTTCAATACAAGAACTGCTGCTGTGCAGAAAATATAAAACTGTGTATGAAAAGCACCGTCAATGCACCGTGATGCACTGAAATATCGAATTGAACCAAATCGATGGCATGATAATCGTAACCGAACTGAACCGTGAGACTAGTGTAGGTTCACAGCTCTACTAGCCACATTTGGTTTTCCTAGAGATTTTGGGAGAAACATCTGAGAAAATTTGGAGACATAACGGAGAAAAAGTGGGCACATATTTATTATACCAAACTGAAAAGAGAATCTCAAAATAAGATCGTTTATTTTTGTCTCAATCATTGCTCTCTGCATATCACTGAGATCAAGTAAACAGTTTTGTGGTCTCCAGTCTCAATTTCTCATCGAACTCTCAATAAAGATCAATTAATTTGGCTGTTAACCACATTTTGATCTCATAGAAGTTTTAGGAGAAAATTGAGAGGATTTGGAGTCACAACTGAGAAATAAGCAGTCAAATTTTTATTATAACAAACTGAAAAAAGAATATCAAAGTAAGATATTTTTTATATGTCTCAATCACTGCTCCTCGACATTTCACTGAAACAAACTAGAGAGTTTAGCAGTCTCTAGCTTCTTTTAGGAGAAAACATTTTAGCAGAAACATCTGAGAAGAAGTTGAGACAAGACAAATAAATGAGCAATATTTATTATAAACACACTGAAAACAAAACCACAAATAAGATCTCTTTACACTTACTGAGATAAAGCAGAAACTTTTGCTTAAGTCTCCAATTTCTCCAACATTTCTCATGGCAAAAAATTTCTCAAACTGTGCTCAGATGTGCCAAGATGCTTCAAACATGTCAATATGAACTCATATATTTCATTATAACGAAGAAAATAAACTCCAAATAAGATCTCTTGCAATGTCTCAATCATTGCTCTTCTACAATTCACTGAGATAAAGTAGCAAGTCTTGCAGTCTTCAGTTACTTGGTTATTTCTCATGACAAAATTAATCTCAAACTATGCTCAGATTTGCCAAAGAAGCCTGAACTGCCAAAGATAACAACACGCGCTTCTACATTTCTCAAACTTTACATCAAAGAAAGTTCCATTTGGCTACGAAGCACCATTTTGTTCTCCTAGAGATTTCAGGAGAAACATCTGGGAAAGATTTGGAGACAAAACTGAGAAATGAGCAATAACTCATCATTATAACAAAAAAAAAGAAAAACTGCAAATAAGATATTTTTATACGTCTCAATCATTGCTCCTCTACATTTCACTGGGATGAAGTTTTGTAGACTCCAGTCTCTCATTTCTCGTCAAATTCTCATTAAAAGATCAATTAATTTGTCTGCTAGCCACATTTTGTTTTCCTAGAGATTTGGGAGAAACATCTGACAAGATTTGGAGACATAACTAGGAAAGGCAGTCACATATTCATTATAACAAACTGAAAAGAGAATCTCAAAATAAGATCTTTTTTTATGTCTCAATCATTGCTCCTCGACATAACACTGAGATCGAGTAAACAGCTTTGTGGTTTTCAGTCCCCTTTTCTTATCAAATCTTCATCAAAGGTTAATTAATTCAGCTACTAAGCACATTTTGTTCTCTTAGAGATTTTAGGAGTGTTACGATAACCAGCGATCATTCTCTGGAGATCGCTGGTTTCCTCTTCATCATGAACTTCACTTCCGCATTCCCCAGGACTACATTTCCATACATGCACTTCTTCCAATCACGCACGCCTGGTCACTCATCTTCCTGATTACATCACCAGCTGAAACCTGTTACAGACTCAGATTTCACACAGTATTTAAGCAGCACACAGACTGTTTCACTTGGCCGAGTCTTGTTTACTGTTTAGTGACATTTCAACGCGTTTCTTCCTGTCTTGTTTCTCCGTGTCTGAACCTAGCTTTGTATCCTAGTTATCCGTTTTAGCCGCCTGCCTTTCGACCCATTGCCTGTTTACTGACTTCGACTCTGGATTTGCCCGCACATACCTGTTCATACCTGTATTGACCATTGCTTGCCTGACCATGAATAAACCTGCATTTGGATCTTACCTTCAGTTGTTTGTATCTATCCCGAATCACAACAAGGAGAAAGGTCTGAGAAGTTTTGGAGACATAACTGAGAAACAAGCAGTCAGTTTCTTATCACAGACTGAAAAGAAAATCTCAAAATAAGATATTTTTCATACGTCTCAATCATTGCTTCTCTACATTTCACTGAGACAAAGTAGAGAGTTTAGCAGTCTCTAGCTTCTTTCAGGAGAAAACATTTCAGGAGAAACATCTGAGAAGATGCTGAGACGCAACAAAAAAAGAGCAACATTTGTTTTCATTATAAACACACTGAAAACAAAACAACAAATAAGATCTCTTTACATTTACTCAGATAAAACAGAGACTTTTGCTTAAGTCTCCAATTTCTCCAATATTTCTCATGGCACAAAAGTAATCTCAAACTGTGCTCAGATGTGCCAAGATGCTTCAAACATGTCAATGTGAACTCATACATTTAATTATAACTAAGTAATTAAACTCCCAATAAGATCTCTTGAAATGTCTCAATCATTGCTCTTTTATATTTCACTGAGATAAAGCAGCAAGTTTTGTGGTCTCCGGTAACTCTGGTATTTCTCGTGGCAAAATTAATCTCAAACAGTGCTCAGATTTGCCAAGGAACCCAGAACTGCCATCAAGATATCAACATGCGCTTCTACATTTCTCATTAAACTCTTATTAAGATCGATTAATTGGAGAAACATCTGAGAAGATCTGGAGACATAACTGAGAAATGAGCAATCACACTTTTATTATAACTGAAAAGTTAAATATTTACATGTCTCAATTATTGCTCCCCTACATTTCACTGAAATAAAGTAGAACATTTTGCAGTCTCCAGCTTCTCAGGTATTTCTACAAAAAAAAAAAAAAAGTCAAAGTTTCCTCAGATTTGCCAAGATACTCAAGACTGCCATCAAAAGTATTAGCATGCACTCATTCATTTCTCACCAAAAATCTACTAATTTGGCTGCTAACCACATTTTGTTCTCCTAAAGATTTTAGGAGAATCATCTGAGAAGATGCTAAAACATAACAGAAATAAGCAATTATTTTGTTCATTACAAAAACTGAAAAGAGAAACCCAAAATGAGATTAAATGTCTCAATCATTGCTCCTCTACATTTCGCTGAGATAAAGTAGATAGTTTTGCAGTTTCCAGCTTCTCGGGTATTTCTCATGAGACAAAAATCATCTCAAACTGTGTTTAGATTTGCCAAGACTGCCATCAAAAGAACCAACATGCTCTCACACATTTCTCATCCAATTACAGGTATCATCAGCGATTGATTCGTCTGGCTGCTAACCATATTTTGCTCTCCTAGAGATTTTAAGAGAAACATCTGAGATGATGCTGAAACATAACTGAGGAATAAGCAATCACTTATTTCATTACAGCAAACTGAAAAGAGCAACCCAAAATAATATCTCTTAAAAGGTCTCAATCATTGCTCCACTACATTTCACTGAGATAAGTTAGATAGTTCTGAAGTCCCTAGTATTTCTCACCAAAACATCTAAAACTGTGCTCAGATTTTTACCCAAGATTCCTATCAAAATATCATGATATCATACATTTCTCAGCAAAAATCTATTAATCTGGCTATTATCCACATTTTTTCCCTACAGACTTTAGGAGAAACATCTGAGAAGATGCTGAGACATAACTAAGAAACAGGCAATGTTTTTCTTTCCATCATAAACACACTGAAAAGAAAACACAAATGTTCACATTTCACTGAGACAAAACAGAGGCTTTAGCTTAAGTCTCCAAATTCTCCAATATTTAAAGATCATCTCAAACTGTGCTCATATTTGCCAAGATACTTTAGATCTAAATATGAACATGCATAATTCTCATCAAAGATCAAATAATCCAGCTACGATCTACGTTTTATTTCTCCTACAAATTTTGGAAAAAAACAGTTGAGAAGATGCTGAGACAGAACTGAGAACTGAGAAATCCTAAACACATTGAAAAACAAAACTACAAATATGCTCTCTTTACATTTCACTGAGATAAAACAGAGACTTTTGCTCAAGTCTCCAAATTCTCAGATATTTCTCATGACAAAGAGATAATCTCAGACTGTGCTCAGATTTGCCAAGATACTTTGATGAGAAATATGCGAGTCACCATTTACATTTAAAAATCCAATAATCTGACTACTATCCACATTTCATTTCTCCAACAAATTAAGGAGGAAACAGCTGAGAAAATGCTGAGACATACGTGAAAAAAGACACTTTCCCCATAGTAACAGCCAAATTAAAAACATTTCACTGAGATAAAACGGAGACTTTTGCTCAAGTCTCCAAATTCTCCAATATTTCTCATGACAAAGAGATGATCTCAGACTGTGCTCAGATTTACCAAGATAACAAAATAAAGAATCAATATGAACTGGCATTTCTGATCAATGATCAAATAACCTGGCTATTATCCACATTTTATTTATTTTACAGATTTAAGAAGAAACATCTGAGAAAATGCTGAGACATAAATTAAAAAAAAACCTTTTCCCTTATTATAACACTCAAACTAAAAAAAGAAACCCCAAATAAGACCCCTTTAAACGTCAGTCATTTCTCCTCTCATTTTCACTATAGCTTCTCAGATGTTTCTCCAGACATAAAAAAAAAGATCTTAAACTGTCTTCAGATTCCCCAAGTTACCAAAATCTCTCCTTAAGTGTCAATACGCACTCTCAAATATCTCAAAGAATCTGTGCTGCCTCACACTCTTTTTACATCTCAAGACTCTTCCTGGAGGACAACTAGTGACTGTCTGAATTACTCCAAACTGAAGCCACACTAAGAAAGGAACCTTTTCCTCTGTGAATGAGATCTACAAACACTCAGAAGCGACAATGGGATGAAGAGATTTCAGTACTTACAGTGTGTGTTGTGTGTGTGCGCGATCGCTGTAATCTCCTCAATGAAGTCGTATGTCCCTCCTCCTCTTCCTCTGATGAAGAGATGCTGGAAATACGTTGCGGTCTGGAAACAAACGAGCAGGAATGAGGGAACAGTGAGTGGGAGAATGAGAGAAATGAAGAGAGAGAGAGAGAGAGAGAGAGAGAGAATGATTGGTCTGTCGCTCTGTGCGAGGGAGCGTGTGTGTGTGTGTGTGTGTGTGTAGATGAGAAAGATGATCTCACCTCAGACACATCAGGCAGGGTTATTGTTTCATTTAAAGCCATCCAGTCACACATTACGAAACACACACTTCAGCTTTTAAAATCTGATTGGATGTTAAAAGTTTGGGGTTTTTTCCTGTGGTAAAAAAAAAAAAAAAAAAAAGTCTCTTGCGACTACATTTGTTTGGTCAAAAAGACTGTAGATTGTGAATTATTAAATGTTGCTTAAATGAATTGTTTTTATGTTAATAATTAACCAAAAATGTGCTAAATTGCATAATTTAATAGTTCAAAAGAGTATTACATATTATAGTTTACAGAGAATGTAAATAAATAAAATTAGATGAAATTTTTTTACATTTAAAAATTATATTAAAAACAATTGCATTGGTCAACAACTGAAACAAAACAGATAATAAAAAAAAATGTCATCTAAAAAGGGCAAAAAAACAAAAAAGGCTAAATAATATGATAGTACTACTAGTGATAACAACAACAGCAACAACAACAATTCCAAATGTGAATACATTTAAACTAATAGGCATAAAACAATGGAATGGAAAATTAAAAGTTGTCTTGGTAACTAACTAATAAAAAGTAAATAATTTGAAAAATTAATTTGTTTGAAAATGGAAACATTTTAAATGTCTATACTGTTAATATTGATCATTGGTTGGTTGATTGATGAACTGATTGATTGATGGGCTGATTGATGGACTGACAGACTGATGGAAAGTTGGATGAATTGACAGACTGATTTATTGATGCCTGATTGATTGATGGACTAATTGATTGGTTGATTGATGGATTGATTGATTGCTTGATTAATTGACTGATGGACTGATGGACTGATTGACAGACTGACAGATTGGATTAAATTGACAGATTGATGGATGGACAAACAGTTGAATGGATTATTGATGAATTGATTGACTGATTGATTGATAGACAGACTAACTGATGGATGGATTGACTGACGGACGGATGGAATGAGCGAACGAATGGACTGATTGATTGCTTGATGAACTGATTGATTGACTGATTCATGGATGAATTGATAGATTGGACATTGATGAATGGACAGACAAACAGTTGGATGGGTTGACTGATGAATTGATTGACTTATTGACAGACTAATAAATGTACAAACTGATAGATGGACGGATTGATGGATTGCACAGACATACGGATGGATGAACGGATGGATTGATTGATTGACTAGTTGATTGATTGGACAGATTGATGGATCGAATGACATACAGTTGGACAGACTTATTGATGCACGAACTGATGGATGGATTGATGAACAAATAAATGGATTGATTGATGTACTAATTGATTGATTGGACAGATTGATGGTTGGAGAGATTAATTGATGAATTAATGCACAAACTGATGGACGTATTGACGAACGAATAGACGAATGGATGAATTGATGGAATGAATAGACGGACTGATGGTTTGATGGTTTAATTAATTGATTGATGGACTAATTGATTTATCGATGCCTAATTGATTGACTGATTGATGAACGGACAGATTGATAGATGGAAAGACAAACAGTTGGATGGATTGATTGATTGATGAACTGATTGACAGACTAATTGATGTACAAACTGATGGATGGACTGACGTAGAGGTCTGCATTCCTGCGGCCGGGTTCGGGCTAAAACCTGGCGGGTGCGGGCGGGATTCAAAATTTAGTCCCGCGCAGATCTCTAGACTGACGTACGGATGGACAAATGGGTGGATTGATGGAAAGAACAAACACATGGACAGATGGACTGATAGATTGCTTGATGGACTAATTAATTGATTGATGAACTAATTGATTGACAGACAAACAGCTGGATGGATTGATTGAATTGGCTGATTGGTTGATAGACAGACTAATTGACCTACAAACTGATAGATGGATGGATGAATGGATGGACTGATTGATGATTGAACAGACATACAGATGGATGGTTTGATGGAATGAACGAATGGACGGACGGACAGTTGGATGGACTGATTGATAGCTTGGACTAATTGATTGATGGATTAACTGATTGATGGATGGATAGATATATGGACGAACAAACAGACAGACAGATGAATTGACTGGATGATTGATTGATTGATCAATTAATCAATAATTTAATCAATTAGCCTAGTGTAAACTGACATTAGATGGACAAATTATGGAATCAAAAACACAAAACACACTTTAGTTATTGATAAAAAACAATGAGATATCATTTCCTGTCAATATCGCACAGCCCTATGTAAGATTTATGATCTCTTACACGCACACACACACACACCTGTGTTATTCTCAATGCCACCAGATTCAATTAAAAAGAGGAATTGCCAATTAGAAGTGTGTTATGATCCGAGAACAATGAAGTAACCCGTGATTCTTTGGCTGAAGCTCCACGGGGACTCGCTGCTGATAGACCAATCCATTCACACATACGCACACACACACACACACACACACACACACACACACACACACACATATGCATGTCTGTAAACACACACGCTTGGCATTCACCTCTTCCTCAGCCAAAATCACCAGCCTGCGGCAAGAACAGTCAAAACACACACACAATTGAGCAAAGCAGACAGAAATAAACCCAGACAGACTCATCAGTCGATTCTGATCTGTGAAATAAACACTTGGATATTTGGCTTGATTTGATCTGAATCACTTTGTCCGCCTTTATTAAATTACCCACAATGCATCTCTGCGAGGCCAGATGACAGAAACGAAGATCAAAATCACATTAATAAAGCCAAAGAGAGTTTAACCTGCGACCCAGAGCTGATCGGTGGATTACAGGTGAAGAAAATCTCAATGTCCGAGACTAATCACGAGCACAACATAGTATGCTTTGAGCAATGCAGAGATCGAGACCTCCACTGAGACATTTCTCCAAATATCTTCTTTTGGGTTCAAACTAAATAAAAAAGTCAAAAGCTTCAAACAAGCAAATTATAAAAATTGTATATTTATATTTGGGTAAACTATCAACAAGACCCGCACAGCTCTTCTGTAGTTCACCCATCACTAGATATACTTATTGATATTGTGGGCACTTAAAAATAAAGTGTTTATTATTTAACTTTTAGGCGCCGATCACACCAAACATGCTTTTCTGTTCCAAAAAGCGAAGAGCACCTCACTGCCTTTTTTGTTGACAAGAATAAAAGGTAGTGCGGTTCACTTTTTGCATCCTTTTGCATAATATTTAATAATATTGGGATATTCAAGATATGTAAAGTCATACAGCTCTGGATTTCTTGAAACAGCAACCACTAGTCTCTCCTCCATCTTTAAAAGTCTCTATAGTCGTCTTAACACAAACATTGCTGTCACCTCAACAGAAACCCCGCCTCTGCTGTCATTTGATTGGATGATTGGGGGATTTAAAAAAGGTAACACGATTTTTCCGCTCAAAGTTGACAGCTCACATCGACAAAAAAAAATGCTCGTGGCTGTTAGTAAACCATCCAAAATCCATTCCTGTGAAGAGCTGATCCCAAGGTTTTCATAATCCCGGACCAGGCCGTATCCTGAGCAGCTGCTGTGATGGTCATGGAGAGGTGGAGAGCTTGAGACTGATTCCTGTGAGACTCCAGGGTAGAGATCTGCGCGGGACTAAATTTTGAATCCCGCTTCCGGACGCACCCGCCAGGTTTTAGCCCGAACCCGACCCCTCCCGCTTATATTAAGAGTTTGTTGTCCCGCTGCCCGACCCGCCCCGTTTTCTGATCGCCGCGCCCGATCCCGCTAAAGAGCGGGGGAGAACAAAACTGATAATCACCCAGCTATACAGTCCAGACAGCTAAGCTGTCTGTATAAACACACACACAGCACCAAGCACACATACACAGTCAAAGCTCTCTCTCTCTCTTTCATACGCACGCGCGCGTGCACTAACACACACACACACACACAAGCACCAAGCAGACATACAGGCGTTTGCTGTTATATCAACTCAAAGGCTTGTAATACCATGTATCAAGTACCAATGTAATACCAAAAGGTTTTATATAAAGGTATATAAATACTGAGTCGCGCCAGCTCCGGGCCGCAGCGCACGATTCTGGCGCGGATGCGGCAGCGTCGGCTCGCTTACGGCCGCCGTATCTGGCGCGAATCGGGCAGTGAGTCCACAAGCATCCAGCCCGAGTCCGGCAGCCGGAGCCGGGCCGAGTGGTAAGTCTCCGGCAGGCGAGAATCTAGCCGGAACTGGCCCGAGTGTATTTTGCTATCTGGGAAAGCTCTCTCTCTCCCTCTCTCTCTCTCTCATTTGCGCGCGCGCACTAACATACACACACACAAGCACCAAGCACACACACAGGCAAAGCTCTCTCCCTCCCTCTCCCTCTCCCTCTCCCTCTCCCTCTCCCTCTCTCTCTCTCTCTCTCTCTCTCTCTCTCCCTTATTCGCATAGCAATATCCGCGATATTGCTAGACAGCCCGCTCCCGTCCCAAATTAAACCCGTTACCGACCGCTCCCGCGATTTATTCGGAAATTTATTCCCGCGCCGCAGAAATCTGGTCAGGTCCTGCGGCGCCCGCGGGACAGCCGCGGGAATGCAGACCTCTACTCCAGGGACAGACGAGTCTTCAACCTCCGGCGCCTTGACTGCGGGTGGTCGTGCCCAACTGAGCCTGGTTTCTCTTAAAGTTTTTTCTCCTTCAGTTTCGCCAATTGGTGAAGTTTTTTCCTTGCTGCTGTCTCCACTAGCTTGCATGGACTTGTGAAGCTGTGCATCGATGAATTTGCTCTTCAGTGTTTGGACTCTCAACAGTGAATATAGAACCACACTGAACTGAACTGAACTAAACTGAACTGAACTTAAACACTGAAAACTGAACTAAAACTGTTTCAAATCACCATTATCCTCTATTTTAAGCTGCTCTGACACAAAGAGCTATAGAAATAAAGATGAATTGAAACAGATGCACCTCTCAATGCAAAAAAAACATCAATTCGGTGTGATCAGTCCCTTAGAGTGCTTTAAAAGAATTCTCCTTTTTGTTTATTTGTATTTGCAGTGGTGTTCATAACAGCATTTTGGAAACTCAGGACATATTCACTCTACGCCATCCGAACCGTGCCCGGGTGCATTTGACCCTCATATCATGTATTGATTAAGACTCTGATTTTAACATACAAAGCAGTGCATGGGCTAGAACTTGACTACATTTGTGACCTGGTAACTCTGGCAATTCCCACCCGCAGTCTTCGTTCTTAATCTGCAATCAGCCATGCTGTAAACTGAAAACTATGGGTGGTCGTGCTTTTTCGTACAGTGCACACAAGTTATGGAATGGCCAACCCACCAGCATCAGGACTGCCGTTTCTCTGGAATGTTTTGAGAAACTTTCTAAGATTCCCTTTTTGCCATTGCTTTTAACTTAGATTGATTATTTTTGTTAATTTTATCATCCAGTTGGTATTGAATTGTTCATATTTTATTGTGGTCTTCTTATTTATTTTCTAAAACGGAGATAAGGAGGGAAAACAAAATTAGCTTTTTATTGTAGGCTTGGGAGACCAGCAGAGATCAATCATAGCACGAAATTAGTTTATAAAACTTCTCTTCACAATCAAAACGCTTTTAAATCATACTTAAGGTCTTGTGAAATAAAACATTTGCTATGCTTTATGTGAGAGTCGGTGTTATGACTGAAGTTTATTTATTTGTCTATTATTGCGGTTTGTACTCTTTTTCTTTTGTCCCGCCTCCTTGCTGTTTTTCTGTTGTCTTATAGGCTCCCACGCCGGCGTGATTCCCTGCTCTGATTGGCTTCTGGTCTACGAGGCCTGTTTAAAAGGGAGCTTCCGGCAGGAATCGGGGAGCTCATTTCTGCTGCGTTCGGTGTTTGGAGTGGAGCTCCTGGGTTTCCCTCACCCCTTCGGCCGACGACCAACAATAATCAACTTTGTATTGATGACCATCCTGTGCTTGAATATTTTTTGAGAGTTTGAGCGTGTAGGGGTGACCTGCCTATTTATTTGATTATTTTTGACCTGTTTATGTTAGGGAGTAAGGTAAGATTCTTGTATTTTTATTTAAATAGTAATAGGTAATTTAGTGGATTTATTTTATAGATTCTTTTGTTGGCCTGTGGTCACCCTGACGAAATGCTCATTTATATAAACCCTATTTTTCTATGATAAATATCTTCATATATACTCTCAATTGAGTGTGCGAGTTTGGTTGTCGACCGAAGGGAATCTTTTGCCTTAAGTTTTGTTTAGTTTGGGAAATCCACCACCCCAACACATTTGTTTGTTCTTTGTTTATTATGCCCTTTTTGTTTCCCCTAGACTTGGGGCGTAATAGTCGGCTTTAGGGGTACGGCCAGATAAGCATTTTTTGTTTTACTGTATAAATTACGTCAATGGACTGTCCCTGTAAACCATGTATACAAGTATGTGTGTATGTCTATGTGTGTGTGTGTATCAGGCAGACAGACAGCAGTCAGACAGGCAGACTTTAGCTGGAGGGCAGATGTGGTGTTGTTGATTGAATGCGTCAGTCTTCAGGTTCACAGCTCTCAGCCGGAGGCTTCGCCAGACTCGTCCTCATTAATTGCTTCCCATGTCACTCTACGACACATCAGCCTGAACCGAATTAACCCAGCCTTAACCAACCCAAACCAGCCAGCCCACATCAGCGTCTGACGCTCCAGAGCACATGCAAACAAACACACACTGTCAAAGCAGCGGTACTGTTATTACCATACTGTTACAATGATTGTTGATATATTCAATTTGAGCTTTATTGAACAATTTTACCGCTTATTTTAAGTTTATTTAATTGTGACTTAGTATTATTTTTTATATATCATTTGTTATTTAATGTTTTGTTGCATTTATTTCTGCCTTATTCAGCAACAGTATTTTATTACTGAGATTATTCATTAATTTTCTTTTCGGCTTAGTCCCTTTATTAATCTCGGGTCACCACAGTGAAATGAATGGCCAGCTTATCCAGTAGATGCCTTTCCAGCTGCAATCCATCCCTGGGAAACACCCACAGACTCTTACATTCACACACATACACTACGGCCAATTTAGCTTACCAAAATCACCTGTACGACATCTTTGGACTTGCGGGGGAAACTGAAGCACCCGGAAGAAACCCATGCCAACACGAGGAGAACATGCAAACATGCAAACATGCAAAAACACACAGAAATGCCAACTGACCCAGCCGAGGCTCAAATCAGCGACCTTCTTGCTTTGAGGCGATCATGCTACCCTACGTGACACCCAACTGAGATTATTATTTAAAAAAAAGTTGTAGTAGTATATTTAAATATTATTATAATTAATTTTTTTATTAATAAATCATTACAATGCAGATTTTAATTTAAAAGAAAAAAAAACACACAAAAAAAAAAGACAATTTTAAAAGTTTTAATAAAATCTACAATACTACATTATTGGAAAATAAATAAATAAAAAGGTTTCTGGGTGTGTGTGCACAGAACAGGCCTTTCCAGTAGAAATTAAGAGAATTTTAGTTTTATAAAACTGTGTATTATTGTTATTATTATTATTATTATTATTATTATTATTTAGGGTTTTATTTCATTTAAAATAACTTTTTGTAACAATATTTGTTATTGAGACTTAAGATTACATTCACAATAATAATAATAATAATAATAATAATTATTATTATTATTATTATTATTATTATTATTATTAATATTATTAAAAGTTGCAGTAGTATTTTTAAATATTACAATTATATTAAAAATAAATCACAGTAGAGATTTCAATTTAAAAAAAATAATAATAATTAGCCAACATAAGTACAAAACAAAAAAAAAAAACACATTTTATACAATCATTATAAAATATATAATATATAGACTATGACACAATGAAACTATAGAACACCATTACACATGAAAAAAAAAAATCATAAAATAAATAAAATCTATGCCTGTGTGCGGTGCGTGCAAGTACAGCAATGAGCTCTCCAGCAGAAATGGACCGGGGCTCTTTATGGAAACTCTCTCTTCAGTTGCCGCTCATCCAGAGAGTGTCCATCAGAGTCTTTCAGCTGATGGTCAGAGGTGTAAAAGCCTGTGTCCATCAGCTACATTTGTCCTCTTCACATGTGTCTATTTCAGGTGTTAATGTGTGTGAGATTCCGAGCTGCTGCCGTCACTGCCAGTCTCTTATATACAGCAGATCAGCTCTACAGTCTAACAACACTATTATCAGCCCTCCTGGGATATCTTCATTCTTAAAGGAAGCAAGGACATTTTTCCTCTGGAGAAGATCGTATTTCTTTTAGTTTGTCTAAAATAAAAGTTAACATATATTAAATATAATAATTTTAAGGTTGGCAGCAAGGTTGCTGGTTTAAGTCCCAGCTGGGCCAGTTGGCATTTCTGTGTGGAGTTTGCATGTTCTCCCCATGTTAGGGTTTTCTCTGAGTGCTCCGGTTTCCCCCACAGTGCAAACACATGCGCTATAGCAGAAGTGGGCAAACTACGGCCCGTGGGCCATTTGAGGCCCGCTGAGCACTTTTATTCGGCCCGCGAGGGAGTTTTTAAAATGCTGCTTCTCAGTAAAGGTTTGGTTTCAGAATTAGTAAATTAATGATGCAATACAAGGAAACACCATTTGATGGCAGTATTGCTCGCGGTACAGTTAAAGCAACCAATAGAATTAGAACACACTCTCGGATATTAAAACATCAACATCAGCAAAAGCAAGGAGCTGGGGTCCATTCTTCGTACCTCGCTTAAATGATCCAAGATGATTTGACAGATCCTGGATCTTTTCATCTCGATAACTGACCTCTCGATAATTTGGTTCTTCAAACAAGTTCGCGAATCAGATTAGAATGTCTGGATAAACTGATCTGAGATTGCTGCGTGTGTTGTGAAGGACAGATCTATCGATCCTCCTAATCATGATCAGCAATTGCCTGACAGCACAGCAGCGTAATGACATCATCTGATTAATATTCAATTATCCATGCGAGCAAATTAGCAGTAAACGGTTTGTTAAATATGATACACAATAACTTTAGCTTTTCATGTGTCAAGAGTATTTATCATGTATTTCAATGCATATCAATGTATTTAGTTCTACATTTAGAAAAGATTCTCTTTATTGTAGTAGCCGTTTTTTAATCGCTGTATGGAAAAACTGGATGTTTACAAAAGCCTTTTGATTTTGGTAAAGGTGTCTGCAACTTTTGTGAAGCATAAAATCACTGTAATATTAGCTGTCAAAACATGTTTATGACTGCATATGTATTATTGCTTTTTAAAAAAGTCACATATTATGCATTTCTATTATACACAAATTGTACTACAGCGATCTAAAAAGTTCATATCAATAAGTTTTCTCTTTGCACCACCAGATGGCAGTCTTTGTACTTTCATTTCGGAGTGCAGATTGCCTAAGTTTTATTAATATATAACTTTATATATAGTTAAAAATAGTTACTATTTTCCCAAGTGTATATAACTACTACTGTAAGAAAATATCAGCATTTGGTACATACTTTCAGTACTTTCTTTGCATGAACTGACCCGATCTAATCCTGTTTATATGAATTGAACCTGCTCCCGATCAGGTTTGAGCTAGCAGAACTGTTGCCATGACAACAAGTCTTGGATCAGCTTTGAAGAACGAAACGATCCTGGATCGAGTCAAATCGTCAATATCCAAATCCAGCTAACTGAGTAATCAAGAGAGAAAGGACCCCTGGTGGTGGATTTCAGGAGAGAAGAGAGAACACACCCCCATCACCATCAACGGGACACAAGTGGAGAGAGTCAGCACTTTCAAGTTTCTTAGAGTACACGTCGCTGAGGATTTGACATGGACTGCTCACACGGACGCATGCTGAGGAGGGCACAACAACGCCTCTTCTTCCTCAGGCGTCTCAGGTGGTTTGTAATGAGCCCCCACATCCTCCGCTCGTTCCTGCACTGTGGAGAGCATCCTGTCTGGCTGTATCACCACCTGGTTTAGAAATAGCACCAGCAGCAATCGCAAAGGTCTACATAGGATTGTGCGAACTGCTGGACTCGTAGTAGAGCTTCCCTCCCTCCAGGACATCTACACCAGGTGGTGCATGAGGAAAGCCAAGAGAATTATCAGCGACTCCAGCCACCCAAGCCATACACTTTTCTCTCTGCTACCCTCAGGCAGACGGTTCCGCAGCATACGGTCACGCATCAGCCGGCTGAAGGAAAGCTTCTTCCCTTAGACCATCAGGCTGATGAACACTTCAATACCCCTCACTGCAAACCATCAATATGGTGTATCATTATATAGCATGCACTGCACTTTAACCAATCCATACTTGAAATAAAACTGCCTACAATATAGGGTAATTGAATAATCTAAACTGGCCAGAGTGATTGTGTGTATGAATTTGAGTGTATGGGTGTTTCCTAGCACTGGGTAGCGTCTGGAAGGGTATACACTGTGTAAAACATATGCTGAAATAGTTGGCAGTTCATTCCACTGTGGTAACCCCTGACCAATAAGGGACTAAACCAAAGAAAAACAAATGAATAAATTAAGGTTAATATTATTATTTTCTTCTTAATAACCATTTGGGTTTATCCTTTCTGTTTGATTGGCTACAAAACGAACCACTATAATCCAATGACTTGCCTAATTAGACTTTTCTAATCAAGCTAAGACTTCATATGTCACTTTCAGCCAAATGTAAGTATCCTGGAAAATAACAAGTAAAGTATTATGTACTGTCATCATAGCAAAGACAAACAAAAAAATGTTAACAAAATGAATCCAGAATGAGAAGAAAGATGAGATTATTAAAACACATTCCAGCATACAGAGTTCAGGCCATCAAAGTCAAAAAAGGCGACAAAAACACAAATCAGAGAGACTTGTGTAGGAGCGACAGACTGTGGAGAAACAGCGGACAAACTGTGATCTCTGATAAAGACAGATCTGAGGTCAGACGTGACAGAGCCAACAGGTTCAGACAGGAGCGAACAAGGTGAACAAGAGATAACAGAGGACAGAAAATAAACGATCCACTGACTGTGCATGTGTGTAGGTGTGTGTGTCAGAAATTCAGGAGGTTTCTATCCAGCAGAAGCACTGCACACTGTAGCTCTGGCAAAAAAAAAAAAAAAAAAAACATTCTGCAATTTTCAAAATGCATGTTTCTCTACAGAAACAATTCAAAGCTTAGTTTATAACAGCAGATGGCGCTCTTGGTTAGTTTACAATTGCAAATGGTGCTCTAGGGCTAGTTTATGACAGCAGATGGCGCTCTTGGCTAGTTTATGACAGCAGATGGCGCTCTTGGCTAGTTTATGACAGCAGATGGCGCTCTAGGGCTAGTTTAAGACAGCAGCTGGCGCTCTAGGCTAGTTTATGACAGCAGATGGCGCTCTAGGCTAGTTTATGACAGCAGCTGGCGCTCTAGGCTGGTTTATGACAGCAGCTGGCGCTCTAGGCTGGTTTATGACAGCAGCTGGCGCTCTAGGCTGGTTTATGACAGCAGATGGCGCTCTAGGCTGGTTTATGACAGCAGATGGCGCTCTAGGCTGGTTTATGACAGCAGATGGCGCTCTAGGCTGGTTTATGACAGCAGATGGCGCTCTAGGCTGGTTTATGACAGCAGATGGCGCTCTAGGGCTAGTTTAAGACAGCAGCTGGCGCTCTAGGCTGGTTTATGACAGCAGATGGCGCTCTAGGCTGGTTTATGACAGCAGCTGGCGCTCTAGGCTGGTTTATGACAGCAGCTGGCGCTCTAGGCTGGTTTATGACAGCAGCTGGCGCTCTAGGCTGGTTTATGACAGCAGATGGCGCTCTAGGCTGGTTTATGACAGCAGATGGCGCTCTAGGCTGGTTTATGACAGCAGATGGCGCTCTAGGCTGGTTTATGACAGCAGATGGCGCTCTAGGCTGGTTTATGACAGCAGATGGCGCTCTAGGCTGGTTTATGACAGCAGATGGCGCTCTAGGCTGGTTTATGACAGCAGATGGCGCTCTAGGCTGGTTTATGACAGCAGATGGCGCTCTAGGCTGGTTTATGACAGCAGATGGCGCTCTAGGCTGGTTTATGACAGCAGATGGCGCTCTAGGCTGGTTTATGACAGCAGATGGCGCTCTAGGCTAGTTTATGACAGCAGATGGCGCTCTAGGCTGGTTTATGACAGCAGATGGCGCTCTTGGCTGGTTTATGACAGCAGATGGCGCTCTTGGCTGGTTTATGACAGCAGATGGCGCTCTAGGCTAGTTTATGACAGCAGATGGCGCTCTAGGGCTAGTTTAAGACAGCAGCTGGCGCTCTAGGCTAGTTTATGACAGCAGCTGGCGCTCTAGGCTAGTTTATGACAGCAGCTGGCGCTCTAGGCTAGTTTATGACAGCAGATGGCGCTCTAGGCTAGTTTGACAGCAGATGGCGCTCTAGGCTGGTTTATGACAGCAGAGGGCGCTCTAGGCTGGTTTATGACAGCAGCTGGTGCTCTAGGCTGGTTTATGACAGCAGATGGCGCTCTAGGCTGGTTTATGACAGCAACTGGCGCTCTTGGCTAGTTTATGACAGCAGAGGGCGCTCTAGGCTAGTTTATGACAGCAACTGGCGCTCTTGGCTGGTTTATGACAGCAGATGGCGCTCTAGGCTAGTTTATGACAGCAGATGGCGCTCTAGGGCTAGTTTAAGACAGCAGCTGGCGCTCTAGACTAGTTTATGACAGCAGCTGGCGCTCTAGGCTAGTTTATGACAGCAGCTGGCGCTCTAGGCTAGATTATGACAGCAGATGGCGCTCTAGGCTAGTTTGACAGCAGATGGCGCTCTAGGCTGGTTTATGACAGCAGAGGGCGCTCTAGGCTGGTTTATGACAGCAGCTGGTGCTCTAGGCTGGTTTATGACAGCAGATGGCGCTCTAGGCTGGTTTATGACAGCAACTGGCGCTCTTGGCTAGTTTATGACAGCAGAGGGCGCTCTAGGCTGGTTTATGACAGCAGATGGCGCTCTAGGCTAGTTTATGACAGCAGCTGGCGCTCTAGGCTAGTTTATGACAGCAGCTGGCTCTCTAGGCTAGTTTATGACAGCAGCAGTGAACCAGTTATGATCCAGATGAGCTCTGATTTCTAAACTGAAATTCTTTGAGACAAGTGTTTACTCATGTGATGAGTTAGTATGCAAAGTAGGACAACTGACTTTACAATTGTGAATGATAGTGTGTTCCATGTGAAAACAAAAGATTTTCTGCATGAAAATTGTGTAAAATGCTGAGAATTGTGTGTAGCGTTTTGAAAAAAGTGTGTTGTAAATCTGCAACTTGAGTGAAAAGCAGGAATTGTGCTTGTAGTTTAGCAGAATTGGTTCAGGGGGTTGGTGTTTCAATTACATGTTGTAGAAATTGTGTCTGTAGTAAGTAATTGTGTGTAAACAACTAAGAAAAACTGTAACAGCAGATTGCAATCTAGCTTTTAACAGCAAAGGCACACCTGGGTAGTTTTAAAGAGTAGACAACGCTCTAGGCTAGTTTTTAACTGTAGATGGTGCTCTAGGCTAGATTTTAACAAAAGCAGATGGTGCTCTGGTCTAGTTGTTAACAGCAGACAGTGTTCTAGGCTAGTTTTTAATAGCAGATGGCGCTCTAGGCTGGTTTTTATTAACAGGCGACATTCTAGCATACTTTTAAAAATGCAGACAATGCTCTAGACTAGTTTTTAAACAGCAGATAATGCTCTAGCCTGACATTCAAGGCTAGTTTATGACAGTAGATGGCACTCTAAGCTACTTTTTAACAGCAGACCGTGCTCTAGGCTAGTTAACAACAGTAGATGGTGCTCTAGGCTAGTTTTTAAAAGCAGGCGGCACTGTAGGCCAGTTTTAACAATAGCAGCAAGCGCTCTAGGCTAGTTTTTAACAGCGGACGGTGCTCTAGGCTAGTTTTCGACAGCAGATTATAACCTAAGCTAATTTTTAACAGCAGTTAATTTCCATTAATAATGTCTCATATTTGATCTCAGATTCTGTTAATTTCCTGTTCATTACTGTGAAGTTACTTAGAAAACTTCCCTATTGCATACACACTAAAAACATGCACTTCTGCTGTACTTGTGATTATATCTTGAAAAAGCAAAACATTTTTGCATGCCCTAAAAACATTTAAAACATTTAATTAAGCATTCTTTCAGCAAGAATTCATCATTATTTGACCGTTAACAAGGTCACAGCAGTCAAGCCTTGTGCAGTCTGTTTCTGAGTGAGACTTGTAGGAAGAAAAAGAAAATAAATGAAATATATACTGTATATATACTGTATGAGCACAACTGCAAACACAGACCTGAGATTCTATGATATTCTAGTAAAGCAACATAATGAAAAGGGTTATTTTAACTGCAACTTTGACATTGATTTTATTTAAGACTTGCATAAACGTTTAATTTTTAATAAGCAATTTGAATTCTAGACAGTGCGTTTTGCCTTTAGATTCCTGTCTTTGTACTGTGTTTAATACATCATAAGTCATAACTGGAGCGCAAGGTTTAATAATGCAGTCTAAAAGCCTAACTTTTTTTAACAAAAAAAATAATAATTACACCGCAAAAAGTGCAAGTTTCACACCATTCATTCATATTGTCCCGACAGGAATCGATTAAGTTAACATAGAATAAATGACTGGTCACCTCGGGTACACCTCATGTTATTTATTAAGTGTTAAATGCTAATAATGTGAGTTTTTTTTAGTAATGAATAAAAAAAATTCATTTAACTAAATTAAATTTAAAGGGCACCTATGGTAAAAAAAAAAAATCTACTTTTCAAGCTGTTTGGACAGATCTGTGTGTTGGTATAGTGTATAGACCATCATACTGGGGTGATATGAACACACCCAGTCCTTTTTTTTCTATTTAACTACAAAAAAAAAAGGGTCGGCCAATTGGAGCTCTTTTCAAATCGATCGCACCATTACGTAGGTGTGCGATCCCCCCGCCCACCGAATTGATTGACAGCTGCGTGCATTAACATGTCCCGGTAGTCACGTGTATATGTCAACAAGACCAGACAGACATACACAAAGCAACCGGGAATAAAAGGTCTGTTCTGTTCGCTAGGATCAGCAATCATCATCAAATGTGATTAAGAGTGAGTTTCACATGTTTAAATTGTTTTAAAACAGAGCACGTGTGTAATTAATTACAGCGTTTTACTACAGCTTTACTTAATCAGCACAGCCGCGTGTCAGAACAATTATAAAAGAAGACGCTTCAATCCCGGTTTATGGAAGTTAAATCAGGTTTATTTTGTACATTAGCATAACAGATATCCACACAGTACTTGAGGTTAGCCTTAACTAAGCTAAGCACGCTCTGTCTGTCTGCCTGCCTGCCTGCCTGCCTGCCTGTGTGTGCGTGTGCGTGTGTATCTGTGTGTGTGTGTGCGCGCGCGTTAACTTTGTAACGATATTGTGTGTGACTCAATGCAACTTCATAATACTGATTAGTAAAGGTTAGTTCTTACTGTAGTATCTAACAAACGCTACATGAGACCTTCTTCCTTTAAGTCTGTCTGTTGTCTGAGGCAGCTGAGGGAGGAGGCATGTAGAAACAGTAGGCGGGCAGAACTCGGCTTAAAGGCGCAGTACGTAAAAAAACCACCCCCTACTGGAAATCAGTATAAAACAGCATCTTGTAAAAGGTATAATGAAAAATGTGATGGGTATTTTGATCTGAAACTTTATATACACATTTTAGAGACGCAAAAGACTTATTTTAAATCTGAAAAAAGGGGTAACCTAGGTGCCCTTTAACTTTAAAACCGTGACTCAGTGCAACCCAACACATACCAGTGATTCAACATCTACATTTAATAATGTCGAAGAGGTTTAATGTGTATTAATTAGATTATAAACCTTACCATTTCGTTGGAGTGCAGTAAGTGCACTATTCTGTGCTTCTAATAAGCTGTATTTAAATTTGTCATGTTTCGTCTGGTGCAAACAGCGTGTTGTTAGGACACGGGGTTACGATATAACCTGCTCACCAACTGTTTATATTCGTTATATTAATATTATTTGCTAATTAATAATCTCATGTGGAACTCTAAATATGTGTCTCATTTCAGAGGCTGCTTCTGTCCACCGGAGGGGCCGTTTCAGTTGCGGACACACACTTTGAGAACTTTTCTGACAGAATAAATCAAAGGCAACAAGGGGTGCTGAAATACAATTGGCTAAACTGGTATTGGGCAGGTTAAAGAAACCAAAACAAAAACAGATTTTCCGGCACGTAACGCACACTTTCAAAGCAGAATATCTGACTTCAGCATTGTTATTCAGATAAACAAGAATGTTCACTTAGCATGTATCTAAAATATCTGCAAACATACTATGGTATTTTTACACTTAAGAAGAGTCAAAAACTTACATACAGCGCCTTTAAGTTAACATAACCGATTTGTGTCAGGACAACTCTGCATTTTTTACAGTGTTGGAGGTTTTTTTTTTTTTTTGTGCATCTTCATATGGAGAATTATACGTGTAAAAAACAGTAAGTAATGTTGCAATAAATATAACAACGTACTGGAAAATCATTACCTAGTTTCTAAACCATAAATCAAATAGCCAATTCAGACTGAAAAAAAAATCTTCATTGGATTTACTACTTTACTAAGTGGTTGCAAAAAAAATGATATGGACTGAATTTAAAACAAACAAATGAAGTTTAACATTACTGAATTATTTTGTGGTTTAAATTCAGCCATATAAAATGTTTGCAACCAGTTACCCTGCATAAAATTCAGCAAATTTAATGAATAATTTTTTCCAATTCAGACAATATTTGGTTTGGAACATAAACAGAAAAACACAAGTGTTCAATAATGTACATTTTTTAAAGAGCGCAGGCAATTTATGCTAAAAAATACAGTCCTACAACTGTTAAGTAACATATTTGTACAGTGAAGGTTTAGCCATGACTTTATCAAGATCTGCACCTGCAAAGCAAATCCTGTAGGAAATACTAGCGTGACCTCTCTGAAACCAGGAGAATCTACACGCGCGCACACACACACACACACACACACACACACACACACACACAAATCCCCTCTGCCCTTCACTGGATTGGGGTGAGGAAGAGTCTGGGCGTTTTATGAATTTTCATGACCGTCGAGCGGCACGGCTCATTTGGGGCGCCTGTGATTGACAGACGCAGCGCAAGAGCATATTGAGCTTGATTACGGCCAGGAAAACCTTTCAGCGGATGAATATTCAACGGCACCTGTCGGAACGCCGCTCAAACAATACCTGGACGCTAAAGTTTCCTGCACCGAGCAGGAGATTTTTTTTCTCTGAGAGCTGCCGCAGTTCACAACGGAGGAAAGATTTCAAACAAACGCTAGTTTCTGTGGTCTGAGAACGGAGTAAAATACAGTAAGAATATCTAACTTAAATTGCAAACTTAGTCATAAAACTGAATCTACAATGTTGCAAAAAAAAGTAAGGCTGTCTGGGAATAAAGATCTATGAAATAGAAACTGTTTTTGAGCAGCAGACCATGTAAAACACTGAAGACTTGATTATTAAATCAGCTTTAAGAAAAATTATAAAATAAATAAAAACCATAAGAAAACCTTTAAAAACAACATCACTTACAGTAGATCACTTATTACTTGCTGAAAGGTCTGAGAACTGACAGAAATATGCAGAAAAGTGAGAAATTATAGAAAGAAATTAATATCCAGCTTGAATTACAGACTGAACTGCAAAAACACACAAAACGTTTGCTGTTTGTTTAAACTATTGATTTAAAATAAGCTGAAACAGTTAAGTTTTTTGAAATACCTTAATTGTCTCGTGTTCAATACATTTAAATTTGTAATAACTAAGTCAACTAAATTCCTTCATGTTGTCCTAACACAAATAGTCTGAGTGGAACCCAGCATTTTTTTTACAGTGAACAGTATTACAAAAAGACTGTCTGAGAATAAATATCTATATTATAATAGTCATGCACCACATATAACATTTTATTGTGGAAGTACTTATTTAAACAGTAAACATGCTGTAGTGTTTTGTGTGTTTCTTATTACACTGTAAAGAATGATATGGCATGAAATTAAAAAAATAATAATATAGAAATTTCTTTAACTTAATTTCAGGTTTCAACTAAATATTTTAAGTTTTACACTGCAAAAAATGCTTTTCTCACTTGTAAATTGTTCAGTCTCTTTTTAGTCCAATATCTAAAATTTATAAATCAAGAAGCATTTTCTAAACAAGCTAAATATAATCGCCTTGTTTTAAGAAACAATGTCCAAATGAAGTCAGTTTTTCTTCAAAACAAGCAAAATAATCTTATGTCCAAAAGAAAAACATTTTAATCACTCCATTTTTATTTATTTCGCTTGTTTTAAAAAAGAAAAAAACCTTTTAATTGAGTTCAGATGACTAAAAGAAAGATTGTTGAAGACTGGATTACTAATTCACAATGACGAAAACAAAAAGTTAATTTAATCAGGTTTCAACTAAATATTTGAAGGTTACAAAGTTAAACTTAATATTTTCAGTCTGTTTTCTTTCCTTTGAGATAATTAAAAAAGATAGTTTGATTCAACTAAACTGAAGACTTATTAATAATTTAGATAGAAAAAAAATCAAAATAGAATAAATTTGTCCAGGTTACAAATGTTAACTTATTTTCAGTCTGTTTGACTGATGCAAATTAAAATGACTAGAAAAAAATTATTTGATTCAACTAAATTTAAAAAGGCAACAATATTCTTACAGTGCCCCTTTTAAAAGATTTAATTACCACCATGTTTATTTTTTTTTTATTATTATTATATCCACATTTTTTTACAAATTTATTCATTCATTTGTTTATTTTCTTTCAACTTAGTACCTTTATTCGTCAGGGGTCGCCATAGCGAAATTAACCGCCAACTTATCCAGCCTCTGTTTTACGCCGCGGATGCCCTTTCAGCTGCAACCCAGTACAAGGAAACGCCCAGACACTCAAATTCCCACACAATAAAATCACGTTAAAAAATTTCATATGACTTTTTTTGGTATTCAAAAATCACATACAATCTGAATTTTGTAAACGCTCTAAGAGTTTAAAAAAATAAATAATTATATACTGTATTTTGGAGGGCCCACGATATTATTATTGTGCATGTTGATAATCATGATATAATAAATTGGTGGTTAATATCGCAGTGTCAATTGACCAATATTGTGCAGCCCTACAGCATACACAGTGTACTGAAAGCTAGACAGACGTAGAGTTACTGTTGATGTGCGTCTCTCTCTCTCATGCACAACTTCATCTGTGGACTGCGAGTCGTGTAATAGAATCTGTCAGGCATAATGGTGCGTTTTGAGAGCAGGAGAGTTACAGTGATCTGTGCTCTCTTCACAGCGAAACACCACAGTCATACGTGCTCCACATGCGCATTACGCTCATCACAGGCGTCTGAGCGCGGTGTGAAATGAATTTCATGGTCTCGTATTGTCATGTGCGGGCATTCACTGCCAGCACAGAGAGCTAAGACTAACAGCAATGACTGACAGACAGAATTATATTTCACATCACAGACTCTCATGAAACCTGGCGAGAATGTCATATACACCCAAAAATGAGGAGAAAATACATTAGTCTTCTTTTTTGGGTGACAGATATTGTTTGTTTACTCATTTCTATTAAAATTAACTCTATTATTGGTAAGATGGTAAGTAATTAAGTATAAATAGTACACCACTCAGCAGCTACTTTATTCAGTAACCTTGTCAAACTGCTCATTAACGCAAATTTCTAATCAGCCAATCACATGGCAGCAACTGAATGCATTTAGGCATGTAGACATGGTCAAGATGATCTACTGCAGCTCAAACCGAGCATCAGAATGGGGAAGAAAGGTGATTTAAGCGACTTTGAACATGGCATGGTTGTTGGTGCCAAACAGCCTGGTCTGAGTATTTCAGAAACTGCTGATCTACTTGGATTTTCACGCATAACCATCTCCAGGATTTACAGTGAATGGTCTGAAAAAGAGACATCTAGTGAGCCGCAGGTCTGTGGGTGCAAATGTCTTGTAGATGCCAGGGGTCAGAGGAGAATGGCCAGACTGGTTCCAGCAAACAGAAAGGCAACAGTAACTCAAATAACCACTCGTTACAACCGAGGTCTGCAGAAGAGCATCTCTGACTGCACAACACATCCAACCTTGAGGCAGATGGGCTACAGCAGCAGAAGACCACACCGGGTGCAACAGACCACCACAGTCATCAGACCTCAATCCAATAGGGCACCTTTGGGATGTGGTGGAACAGGAGATTTGCCTCATGGATGTGCAGCCAATAAATCTGCAGCAACTGTGTGATGCTATCATGTCGATATGGAGCAAAATCTCTGAGAAATATTTCCAACACCTTGCTGAATCTATGCGACAGAGTTAAGGCAGTTCTGAAGGCAAAAGGGGGTCCAACCCGGTAGTAGTAAGGTGTACCTAATAAAGTGGCTGGTTGTATAGTGCTGTAAAACAATTAAACGCATCCAAAATAAACAAATCTGTATCACTTCTAGACTTTTCCACACAAGTACACAGACGGGTATGGTGGACAAGGGCTGATGTCCTGCAGATTTTAGCTCCAACTTGCCCCAACACACCTGCACGGCTGTTTCTAGAAAGCCTAGTAGGAGATTGATTAGCTAGCCCAGGTGCGTCTTATTGGGATTGGAACTAAACTTAGCAGGACACCGGCCCTCCAGGACAGAGTATGGGCACCCCTGGTTTAGATGCATGTCACTGATGAGAAGATGATGGATATTTACTGTATGATGACCGAAATAGCCTTAAACACCCAGCAGGCACAAGACGTCAACATGCTGTCAGATTGAAATTGTACCCTAATGTTGCGGAGACGCTGCATTTTGTTTGGAATTAAAAATCGGGTTTACATCAGAACTCAACATCAGCCCAATGTCACTGCCCAACGTCCAACCTAAAATCAACCAAATATCAACGTCTAATGATGTTACAGCTTGACGTTGTGTCGACGTTACCATCAGCGGTTGAATTTTGGTTGCCATACCTGATGAATATGTGTCAGTATTTAACATCAATAAGATGTTTGTTTAAGATGTTGGCTCGACATTGGATTTTGGTCACTTTCTAACAACCTAAAATCAACCAAATATCAACGTTATTTGATGTCATTATTGGACATCAAAATAGTGTTGTCCTTAGACGCTGGCTAGATGCTGAATTTTGGTCACCTGACATCACATCCTAAATCTAACCTTATATTTATGTCTTATGACATTGTGTGCATAGTACAATGACTAAATGCACTACAGAATGTTACGTTTACACACATGCAGAAATAACATGCAAATGCATCAACTTTTAACAGCATAATACTCACTATGAGTACTTTTAAAAGGGCAAATTTTTACTCCTACTTTGAGTAATATTTATAACAGGTGCTTTTACTTTACTCGCACTACATTTTTAGGCAAGTAATGATACTTTTACTTAAGTATGCTTTTTCAGTGCTCTTTTCACCACTGCCAAAAACCCACCACCCATATTGTCCACACATCACGTTGTGGTTTAAATCTACTGATTTAATTTAGATGTATGAAGTTTCTGTGTTGTCCTTTAGCAGAAACCGTCATTAAAGTTTTGACATGTTTAGTTTGGCCTAATAAACAGATATATTTAAACGTGCTACTTTCAAGACAGAAAAGATATGAGAAACAGACGAAACACTGCTCATCTCCAGCAGTTTCCATAACAACTACTAACACACTCCACTCCTGTCATAAAAAAGTTATACTAAATAAGTAAATAAAACATTACTTGTCGAAGTAAGCACTAGAGTTTACACGGGCAGTTGATGGGTTTCTTAAAATACTATATTAAGTAGTGGAGTGGCGATATAACATCAAGTAAAAGATTACCTTGTTTGCCTTTGGTTGTGGTTTTCTGATGATGGTCCAGCTGTGCGTTGTTTCATCTCAGCGCACTTCCAAGGCCAAAATTACACATCG
Source organism: Danio rerio (assembly GCF_052040795.2). Taxonomy (NCBI): domain Eukaryota; kingdom Metazoa; phylum Chordata; class Actinopteri; order Cypriniformes; family Danionidae; genus Danio; species Danio rerio. Next base: position 8,289,778 of record NC_141023.1, read on the forward strand.
CAACAGTGTGACACGATCTTGTCATAAAACCGACAGTTATTAATTACATATGACTTTATGTTCATTTTGTGAAGTTAAATATCTTTCAAAAGCACCACAAAACGAGCCGATTCTGTTGGTTCAGTTGACGCGCTCACTGAGTTAATACAGACTGAGCCAATGACCGCTTTGAAAATAAACGATTCATCACGAGAACTGATTCAAAAGAATCATTTGACCATGAGTCGAATTGCACTGATATGCGCGCTGTGGATTTGAATCATTCACAAATTCATCTCAGTAGGCCTATTATTGATTAACTGGTCGGATTAAAGTACTATTCGATTTGTGTTATGACCATTTATTTCACAGTACTATGCAGATTGTGAGGTGTGCATTTTATTCACTCACAAGAGCTGGTTCATAAGAGTCATTTGTTTAATGAACGTGACAACACTAAATCAGGTGTGCCCAAACTCGGTTCTGAGGGCCGCTGTCCTGAACCAGCTAATCAAGCCCTTTCTGGGTATATGAGAAACTTTCATACGGGTGAGTTGGAGCTAATGCAGGACATCGGCCTTCCAGGACCGAGTTTGGGCTGCTCTAGTTTGTGGTTTGATTACCGTGTTGTTGTCATGGTCGGTACAGCATTCAATTTAAAGTCAAACCACAATAATCCCACCCAGCAATAGTTCGTCGAAAAGACGTCGAAAAGACGACATTGTCAGACGTCCAAACAACGTGGAAAACAGGTGGGAAAGTGAAAGACGAAACTACGTCTTTTTAACGTCGTCGAAAAGACGTAATTGTAAGACGTCCAAACAACGTGGAAAACAGGTGGGAATGTGAAAGGTGAAAAGACGTCTTTTTCATGTCGTCGAAAAGACGTAATTGTAAGACGTCCAAACAACGTGGAAAACAGGTGGGAAAGTGAAAGGTGAAAAGACGTCTTTTTCATGTCGTCGAAAATACGTCAATTTTAAGTCGAAATCTGGTTGTGAGAAATACCTTTATAAACGTTTTAGAAAATTCACATAATTCAGAAATTCAACATTTTGTTTAAAAATATTATTTATTAGCCTAATATTTGCAGACAAAAGTAATGACAAAACATGTATTGGTCAATTTAACATTAACAACAACAAAAGCATCAGATAGTGTTTTCAGCTCTGCGTCTGCCACCGCCAGACCGTACAGGTGATCTCTCAAGGCCCTGTAAATTCGGTGGCTGTTGTGTCGCAGTTTGGCTGCACCTGCTATAACAAAGAAAAACTCTGTTTTAGTTGATATAATGCACATCCTTATGTGTTATTTTAAGAAAATTAACGTGACATTCAAATAATAAATGCTATTTTGACTGCATGATACACATGTTTTTGTTTAAGGACACATTTCAGTTAATTTAACCATACTTTTTATTGTATTATTATTTATTTTTAAGAAATGGAAAGAGATGGCAAAATACACACATCCTACTCAAGAAAAAGTGATACTGATGCTTAAAACAACTCTGGTAAAAGTTGAAGTAGCCTACTGACTGCACTTTTGTAGTCAAATATGGCCTCAAACACGTAATAAAAAAAAGTTTCTATTACTACCTGTTTTTCATGCAGGTAGACTCACATCCAGGCCCGGCGCCAGGAATCAGAACTGAGGGGGCATTTTTAATCCATAGGGGGGCACTAGACCTGGTGGCTGATTTTGGTCTCTCTTGTTCCTTTCATTTAGGCTATTTATTCACATTTATTATTACTTTACTTTGTTACTGACCTAAGGCAGTATTATACGTTTTAATAGTAATATTAATATGCACATTGTCGCTATTACTGATTTTATTAATGATGGTAATGCAACGATACCGCTTATTAATGCAGACGGATGGCTTCAGTGCCAAACGAGTGCTTTAAATCATATGTTTTTCTCCTTATTTATTTCAATTTTATTTCAAATAGCAGGCATATGAATGTTTAAAGTTTTAGGTAAAGACGTCAAATTATGCCCACACATGCAAGCTGACCCACGATCAGACTATTCGTATAACCGGTAAATAAATATAAATCAGCTTAACCGAGTCATCCCGCTTTGCGGAGCCTTTTATCCAACCAACATTAGGGAAAAGCTAAATGTTACCCTGTCATTCAAAACAATTACTTCGTTACATTTTAAGGCATTAGTGTAGCCAGAAAAATACCTAAAAAAATATGCCTAAATTCAGTTATTACCGTGAAAATTTGTTTGGCACGGATAACAGGCAACTTAATAGGCTATAAAACTTTTTTCATCATTTTAAATGTAAAAATAAAGATTTATCTTAGGCTATCGTAAGTGTATTTTTTTTTCGTGATATTGTCTGCTTGGCATTTGTAAACCATCATTAACCATTAGGTTACTAGGCCTACCCGTCATTTTATTTATTAATTTATAATAAATTAACATTTTTAGTTATTTAAATTTTAATAACTTGTTTTCAGGTTATTTTTATTTTAGGGCCATGAGCTACAAGTCAAAACAAATTCGATATGCTGTAATATATTTAATGTTGTTTAATTTTGCATAAGCAAATAGCAGTATAGCCTTAATTACACATTTTTAAAAGATTGTGAGAGGTTTCTCGGTTGATCCGCTGTAATTGCACTTAAACACTATATACCTATTCCATTTATAACACTGCAAACTTGACTTCGCAGGCTGGCCATCTTTAAATGCAAAAGGCATTTATTATACCTTGACTGCTGCTGCATATGGGATGTTTCTCTACACAACTGTAAAAGTGCGCTTTTTAGCAATGTCAAAATGAAAGCAAACATTCAAAGGGCTATGCGTTGTCAATTTTAGCTTAATTGTAATCATAGTAATAATAATATTAATGAATAAATTAAAATATTATTTATAGTGTAGCCTACTGTGGGACTGTGCAGTGAACTATTTATTTTTATTAAAACATTTTATTAGGCTACATCTTCCCGAACAACTAATGTGAAAATGACTGGCAGTTGAGTCTCTGCTAAAATTTATTTAACAGCAAATTTCTTCTGCGTTTCTTCCTTTTAGAGCTCAAGAGAGTTGTGTTTAAAGATTTAGTTGACCAAAACATGTAATTAATTAAGCTGATCATCATGTCACCCACTTTTCTCCCTTGTGAGTTGAGTGCGCCTCCATCGCCGTGTCCACGTTTTATTTTCGGGCGCACCTGACCTGACGCGGGGACCGGATCTCTGGACTATAGGACTAGCTTTAATCTCACAATTTTCATAATTTAATTGCTGTATATATATATCATATATTTTAAAATATTTAAATGTGTGTTCTAAAGGTTGGAATGACGGGAGAGTTTGTAATTAATGACAGAAATAATTTTAAGTTTTTACTTATCCCCCTATGCCCTATTAATTTAGAACAATATAACATTTAAACATTGAATGATTAAAAATAAAACCATCATTAAGCATTAAGATCATCTCTCTTAGGTGTAATTTGCTTTTTACCTATATTTACAGTTTAGTTTTAGCGATCTTCATATTTACAGTTGTGCTCCCTTTGCAGTGCACTTTAAAAACACTGATGTCATTTTGAACATAGCCTTAAGTTAAAGCTATAGGTGACCTATTATTTAAAAGCGGAATTTATGTTACATCTCCAAAGCTTGTGAAAACAAAAAGCATACGTGAATTCTTTTGATTTATATAGGTTATTTATTAAATTTCTGTATGACACGGGCCTGCCGGTTAGAACTTTCTGCTCTGGTTTACAAGTGTCAAATTGTAAAAGTAGAATTTTCTAAAAATAAATAAACAAAACCCTACTTATTATTATTATTATTATTATTATTATTATTAATAGTAATAATAATAATAATAATAATAATAATAACAACAAGAAGAAGAATCTCCATTATCATCATTAATATTATTATAAAAAAATTTTAATTTCTAATACACAAAAATAAAAATAATAGTTATTATCATCAAAGTCATCATCATTATTATTATTATTATTATTATTATTATTATTATTAAATTATTATTTTTTAATTTCCTAATATATAATAAATATTAAATTTCATTTTATAATAAATCGCCTAGTATTTATTTATTCATATGATTTATTTGCAGAATCTGGGGGCAACACAACTAATTTATACATGCACCTTTAACGCACCTACTTGATGTTTAACTCTGGGTGGGTCGCCGGTAGATAAGATCAATAGCCATAAATCCGCAATGCATACTCTCATTTTAAAAATCACGCGACCATCATCTTACAATATTAAATAATAAATAAACTTATTTATTAAAACGAGTGATGAAGCAATGCAGCGCCATTAATAAGCCTAGCCAACTGCAGGGAAACAAAGCAACCATTGCGGCATCCGCAGTGATTACTTTTTCCGAAGTTCAGCTCTTCTTTTTTGCACTTGTTTATTATGTTAAAAAATCAATAATGAATAGGCCGACAAGAGTGTATTCTGTGTGTGTGCGTATGTTATCACTGAACAGAAAGTTGCTTTGTCTGTCTGGCAATATTTCGGCTTTTAATCGAACGAAAAATTAATTTAGATGAGCCAATATTTTTTTAAAAAATGCAGTAAAGTAACTTTGACATGAGGCCACACATCGAATCTGAGGTCTGATCTCATCTCGTTCTCTCTCGCTGTCATCCAGACACTACAGACGCCACACAGTCCCAAAACGGTACCAGCTGACAGTTAGAATAGCTGAAGCCTTTGCGAAATCTGTCAAAATACAGCGCTTAAATTAACAGGCATATGTCTTTGAGCCAAAAAAGTCTTTCTGTAGAATATGTAAAAACGCAAGAGCCAGTGTAGAAGTTGTGTCGCCTACTAATTATATTTATTCTAATAAAATGAAAACCAAAATAAACAATTCATTGCATTTTTTGTTTGATAAAAATATACAGGAACGAAAAAAAATCAAAGGGTGGCTAGTTTTTATTAATGTGTTTTAATATTAATAAAAATATGCTCAGCCTATTTAAGCTTAATGGTTACACCGCCAATAAATGTGTCAGTCATTTAAAACATGCAATTCATAACACACCAGCAAGGCTGCGTTTCTCAAACAACTCACCACTGCACTATCATACGATGCATTGTTTGGGGAAAGAACTATGTAGTGACGAATGTTTCCCAAAATTCTCTGTCGCTTACCCATCTCTTGAACCACGTTAGTTATAGCGTAAAAGGCCCATATGTTTTAAACGGGGAGAAACTACTTTTTTAAAAGAAGAACCCCATCATTTATTTGTGCAAATAATATTGTTTTACAAGCACGCATTTAAAATAAAAATACTAAAAATATTAGTTTTGCCAAAAACATGCACTCGCTTTTTATATTAACTGACATATATATTAATGCCACATATAGATCCAATGTTTCCTTTACTAATAATATTGAGAATGTGACATACTAAATCAAATCACTTACAAAAGCTAACACGTATTCTATATTCATATATTAATCATATGAATAAATGAATAATGAGGCTGTTTATTATAAAATGTATTTTTTATTATATATTAGGAAATGAAAAAAATCCTAATTTAATCATAATATTAATAATACCAATGATGATCATGATGAGGATGATGATGTCTGAAAGATAACATTATTAGCGTGAAAAACAAATTATATATATATATATATATATATATATATATATATATATATATATATATATATATATATATATATTAGCAATAAACTGTAGTATGGTTCAAAAACATATTTTTACTATAGTTTTTTCATGCGAGTAGCTTACAGTTGTTACGTCAATGGCAGAAAATATATTTCAGTTCAGTAGAAAACTTATTTCTCCTTTGTATTATAGTATCAATTGAAAAAAATGCAGATTTCCTTTATGTCTCACATTCATATTTTTTATTTCCTGCTCTCCATCTTAATTTTATGAGTCACCAGAATCTCTTGATTACACCCAAAGTTCTGCTGATAATTTTTTTTTTGCAAGCATTCACTTTAATAAGTCAATAACAGATTATTAATATCAAATTAAAGATCATTTCACCAAGCTCATACCACAGTGCTAAAAAACATGATGCTTTTGATTTATACAACTAACAATCTCCCTAATAGAGCATGTGCTGACTACTGACAATTTGTAAAGGTAAAAAACAATATAAGTACTGTTCAGTAACACTCTTTTTACTAATACGGTTCAAGTATAATTGAATAAGACTCCCAATTTATGAATAGTTAACTGGTAATCTGGAACCTTCAACCTTCATTAAAATCTAAATTGTTAAAAAAGTTATATTACTGAATAAAAAAAGTTAATATATGGACAACTAGTATACATTTGTCTTCTTTTGATACACAATTTTAAACATGTGGTTAAAAACTTATCTTAATTAATGGCTTAAAATTATCTTTTATATTTTTTTGGTAGGCCAGAGAAAAAGTTGGCAGGACAAGTAAAAATCTAATTCTCATTCTCATTAAAATTCAAATGTGCATGGTTTTAAGACAATTACTTTGGATTATATATATATATATATATATATATATATATATATATATATATATATATATATATATATATATATAATGTTTATAATGTAGGTAAAACTTTCTTTTACAACCCGCAAAGTACCGCATAGGTACAGTGAAATTACCGTGTACTTTTCTGTACGTATTGTATAAGTATAATGAACGTATGTGTAGGTATGTGTAGGTAAGGGAACAAACTGTAATGCTTGGGTAATAAGGGGGTAACAACCAGATATTCAGCATGAAATCTACCTCGTAAGTACAGTGAAATAACGGTGTACTTTTCTGTACATAAAATTAACGTTTGCGTAGGTACACTATATGTACAGAAAAGCACGCCGTTATTTCACTGTACTTAAGCGGTACTTTGCGGATTGTAAAAGAAAGCGTTACCGTCATGGGTGCTGTTGTTTTACTACAGTAATACCTTCAGATTCTGCGCTGCAGTGGCGCCTCACAGCAAGAAGGTTGTTGGTTCGAGCCTTGGCTGGGTCAGTTGGCGTCTCTGTGTGGAGTTTGCGTGGGTTTCCTCCAGGTGCTCCGGTTTCCCCCACTGTCCAAAGATATGCGGTACAAGTAAATTGGGTAGGCTAAAATTGTCCGTAGTGAATGAGTGTGGATGTTTCCCAGAGATGGATTGAGGCTGGAAGGGCATCCGCTGCATAAAAACGTGCTGGATAAGTTGGCGGTTCATTCCGCTGTGGTGACCCCAGATTAATAAAGGCACTAAGCCGAAAAGAAAATGGATAAATGACTGAATGAATAAATGAATGAATGAATACCTTCAGAGAACATAGTAGTCAGTGATCAACATAAGCAGAGTGTGGTGTAGTCAGAACTGGAACAGAAGTCTAAGCGCACACGATGTTTTCAATTGGAGATTCCAGCGAAACTGCCATTAAAAAGTTATAAGAAAAATAACATGTTAATCAGTATGACATCTCACCTGGTATCTACTATTACAAAGTACAATTCCATTAATATAAATGTCCAATCCACAGTATCTGTACCATAAACTAGCCACAATTTTGACTCCTCACTCAGTATATTAAGTTGCATGGTATTTTGTGAGAAATCCAATGATCTTGTTTGGATTGTATTTCCTTGTGAAATTATAAAAAGCTTCATGATATAATAAAAAAAAATGAATGCGTTTACAAACATTTTTAAAGATACTTTTATGAGTAAACTGCATTAACGTGAATCGAAAGAGAAGGATGTAGACAAAATTATTTTTAATAAACAGGAAAAAAAACTTACACCAGAACATAGCACAGCAATCAGAAAAAAACAGACAAGCATGGTTTGTGAACAAAGGAAATCAGAAAAGAATGAAACCACAAAGAATTAACTTGACTAGCGATAGGGTAACGTTAGACAACTTACGAAATGGCAAAGCTTCCCCATTGAATGCTGCTAGCTTCTCTGGCGAGGAGACCATCACTAAATTTACAAACAGAGCAACAAAACCGTGATCCGACAGCGATTCACTTTGTTAGGATTATTACATGTTAAAAATGTTAGCTCGATGATAAGCACCATTAATGCTATTTGCGAAGTGCTTAATTCTTATAACGTTAAGTTAGCCTTTAACGTTATAGCCGGAGCAATATTTTTTGCTCATTCCAAGTCGATTTAACAGATCATCTTATATTTTTACACAGGTTAGAAAGCAATGAAGACATAAAATTAAGTAATTTTGCTGAAATCGCCAAATAAATAACCAAAACAGCTATTATTCATTAGCTGTTGTCAATGACCTCGTCACTAGGGCGACATAAAAACAAGTGGTTAAGTGTTCATTAAAAAATTATTATAATGTAAAACGTTACACATCTAAAGTTCAATTCAACATAAATTATAAGTAAAACGACAAATAAAACATGTGAAACGTCGAATATCGTAACTTACTTACCTTTGATTACCGTTCCGCCCGTTGCTTGTGTCCGTTATTTAATTCAAATGATGAGCCCGCGCACGCACGTCACGCTGACTCGCGCAGAAGAGTTCCTGGCTGTGTTCTATTGCCACTTATCCCCCCTACGGTCTATTCATTTAGAACATTCTAACATTCAAAGTTGGAATTATTGAATATAAAAAAAGCATTAAGATCATCTTTCTTGGGTGTAATTTGCTTTCAAACTATTTTTACAACTCAGTTTTAGCGATCTTCATGTTTACAATTGTGCTCCCTTTGCAGTACACTTTAAAAACACTGATGTCATTTTGAACACAGCCTCATGGCGAAAGCTATAGGTGACCTTTTATTAAAAAGCGGAATTTATGTTACATCTCCAAAGCTTGTGAAAACAAAAAGCATACGTTAATTCTTTTAATTTATAGTAAGTTATTTATTAAGTATGTACTGTATATGAAATGGGCCTGCCGGTTAGAACTTTCTGCAGTGGTTTACATGTATGAAATTGTAAAAATAGACTTTAAAAAATCCTAATAATAACAAATACAACAACAACAACAACAATATTATTATTGTTATTATTATTATTATTATTATTAATATTATTATTATTAATAATAATAATGATAATATAAAAATAATAATAACAATCATAATTATTTATATTATTATTATCAAATTATTATTATTATCAAAGTATGATTTTTTTCATTTCTAAAAAATAATAAATATTACATTTCATTTTATAATAAATAGCCTCATTATTTATTTATTTATTTATATTATTTGTATGATATTAGAATATAAATAGAATATATAGAATATATAGAATTATAATTATTTTTTTATTTAAAAAAAATATATATGCATATAACTATAATACTGCTAATAAAAATCACATATTGGACAATTAAAAAAATATTTTAATCCTGATTTCAGTGTCAAGTGATCTTAGCATTTATAGCAAGTAGAATGTTTGGCTAAAGAAATTGTAAAATTGTAAATTGTTACTGCCAATTCAGTTACAATCTAGTAATTACCCATAAGGAGGTTTCTTGCTATGATTTAGTGTTATTTTTACACATTACTAAATTCATCCATATTGTAAGTTTACAAACAATAAAAAAAATCTTTGTATTCCCTAAATTAAAACATTTAATCATTTATGATTGGCAAAAGCTGAATTATAAAAACTAAATAAGATACTGGAAACAATTGCAGTTTTAAAGAGCTTTAATTCTAATATAATTTACATTTACTTTTAATGTCAAACAAATATAGAATCCCCCATATTGTTTTTAATGGATATAATAAAATTTACAATAATTGTAACTAGTTTTTCACAATGCTGGAATTTTAAACATTGAAATGATACCTTCAATAAATATCAACATACCATTTTCTATATTTTGTGATAAAAAAATCTTAATGTTATTATTAATTATTATTTAATGCACTAGAGCCAATGGACATCAGTATTTTTTATATTATGAACAAATTTTTGAATAGCAAATCTTTGCATATTATTCTACTTGTTGGTTGTAGAAAATGTATATGATCATTTAGCATTATCATAGCGCTCTATGCCTATGTGTGTGCATCGACCTGCACTCTAAAACTAAAATTATTTAAATATTTATTTAAAATTCATTATTGAATCCTAAATTTTCCATTTTGCATTGCACTACTGCAGTGAACAGTTTAAAGCATCTAGTATGTTTTTGACGTTTTTCCCTTGTCAGTTGAGGAGATCACATATGATAATTTGGCATATTTAAAAGGGAAAAGGACAACACGTCAATCGACAGCACTTTACACTGATTTCAAATCATAATGAAATGAGTTCAGTTTTACTGACCTCTCGATATTGTTCACACAGGTCAGGGACACGCAGCAACGCAAGTAAGAGAAAAGATCAAAGCAAAGCAAGAGAATACTTTATTTACGTTTTTCATTTTAATATATTGATTGTAAAAGAGCCTGGGTTTTTAAAACCATGTTTTTTGTTTTTAAATACACTATATGCTTTCTCAACTATGAAACACATCACAAAAAATGTTGTATTGTTGTTGTCTGGTGAGTGGGCAATATGAAAAAGCTCCCCCGAGGTAAGAAGGAATGAAGGTATTGGTTTTTATATTGATGTAGAAATTAATAACTTGTAAAATAATTTAACCTTATAATTTATTTGTAAAAATATGTATTGATGAGCATCCTATTTAGCCTATTGTTACAGCAAATAGGATTATAGTACATTTATGATTTATTAATAATAAGATAAATAGATTAAATCATAAAAGAAAATGGCATTATAAAGTGTATTACGATTTTGTTTTTTGATATTATTATCGTTGATATACTTCAAATTTAAATTTACATTATTTGTTACAATCTTTTGCCTTATTAATAAATCAACTTAAATGAAAAGTATATGCATCAGTGCATGAAGCAGAAGGGAAAATAGAGAAGGAGTTAACAGCAGTAACGTCGTTATTTGTTTGCCATTATTGAAATGTAATGGCACTAAATTGCTATATAAATATATTTTGCATTCTACATTGGACTGGAAAAAAGCAATAGATGTAAAACATTTTGTAAGGAACTTATGTAATTCTTTTTAACCATATGTTCAAGTCTGATACTGGGCTAAATGTGGACCAAATCTGACGGGCAAAACAACCACGTCGATATTTGGTCTATGTTTAGACCAAATCCGACGGACAAAACAAAGACCACGTCGATATTTGGTCTATGTTTGGACCAAATCCGACGGGCAAAACAAAGACCACGTCGATATTTGGTCTATGTTTATATACGAAATCCAACGGGCAAAACAACCACGTCGATATTTGGTCTATGTTTGGACCAAATCCGACGGGCAAAACAAAGACCACGTCGATATTTGGTCTATGTTTGGACCAAATCCGACGGGCAAAACAAAGACCACGTCGATATTTGGTCTATGTTTGGACCAAATCCGACGGGCAATACAACCACGTCGATATTTGGTCTTTGTTTAGACCAAATCCGACGGACAAAACAAAGACCACGTCGATATTTGGTCTATGTTTAGACCAAATCTGACGGACCAAATACAGACCAATTTTCGACGTCGAAATTTGGGCTAAATAAAGTCTATGACGGGCCGACTTGATTTAGCCCAAAAAACGACGTCGAAATGACGTCTCGTGCTGGGTGGGATTAGTTTGCAATAGGTAAATTGGATTCAAACAAAGCCGGTTGGGTGAATCAATGCGCATGCGCTAGAGGTTGCACTGATATTTGGGCAAAAACTAGAATAATACCAATTATTATACAAAATATCTATTCATTAATTACAGTTTTTTTTTTTTCAATTGTTTACACACAGTTACTTGTATTTCAGACACAATGATTACAACATGTAACTGATGCACCAACCCCCTGAACCAACTCTGCTAAATTACAAGCACACAATTATTAAATTACAATTCCTGCTTTACACTCACATTTAAATACAGCTCAATATAATCAGCCAATCTCCGGGTCTGCTGGGGTCACTATTAGCTAAGCATAATTGAATTGGGATAAAAATGAATACATTTGTTTAAGTATTTTTAAATGGATAGTTCACCCAGAAAAAATTAAAATTGTCATCGTTTACTCAACCTTTACTTGTTCCAAACCGGTTTGTCTTTTTTTATTATGTTGAACAAAAAAGAAGATATTTCGAAGAAAGCTGGACATCTGTAACCATTGACTTCTACAGTTTTAGTTTTTTTTCTTCTGTGGAAGTGAATAGTTAGAAGTCAATAGTTATAGAAGCCATTAAATGTTTAGTGTGTGTGAGTTTGTATGTGTGTGTGTGTGTGTGTGTGTGTGTGTGTGTGTGTGTGTGTGTGTGTGTGTGTGTGTGTATATAGCTAATGAATTAAAGAAACAATGACTTTTTACTTTTAAAATTAGAATTGGGTGGGTATTAGTACACCACTTTTTTTTTTTTTTTTTTTTTTTGGACTACACCACTGTTCCAACCACTTCCTCAAATAAATAAAGCAAATGCTCAGACTTTGATTGAAGATTACTAAGACAAATTATTTTTTCCAGTTGATTAACTTGCACAATTTTAAGTATTCACCTTATGGATAACAATGTGAACAAGCAAAATAAACACTGTAAAAATTTATTTGAAGATGACTTTAACATTACATGATGATCCTAAACCTTATATGCTTAATTAAAAACAGAAATGTTTTCTAATGATTAATCTTTTTGTTACAAAAGAAACCAACAAATAAACAGAAAAAGCCCAAAGTTGTTGTGTTCCCTCTCTCTCCCTCTCTCTGTCTTTCTCACTAAAGTGAAACTTTACTATAAAAGCCACATGAAACACAACCATTTTTTCAAAGCAAATAGCAGCAGGATATATTGGCAGGACGTCCCTCCAGCTAATGTAATCGCAGTGATAACAGAGAACTCCGTATTTCACAGATCTCATATCCCTTATTTACACATCCCAATGTTTACACATCCTATGTATTATATATAAAAAAGAAACTTAAAGTCTGCCTAAACCAGAAGTTAAATTTATTTCAGTAAGTTAATGTACTTCCAACTGAAACTAAATATTGAGTAGGGGGCAGGGCACTCTTTTGCGCATCATTTCCTATAAATCTCAAGCTAATAGTTTTGTTTTTTTATGCAATGCTTGAAAACATTAACAACAAATGTCATCAAACAAACAACAACAATGCAGGGGGTTTCAGTCATTTAGTCCAATATAAGTGCCAGGTTCTTCATCATATTGCTATTACGTTTGTTGATCCCTCAATACACTTAAAATACATTTTCATTTCAATTTTAAATTTAGGAAAAAAAGGTTTACACTTACAAAACTTGCTCTTGTAAATATGAAATTTGGCCAACAAAACAATAAGGTTTATGAAATAAGTATTATTTTCCTTTTCACATTCATGGAAACCAACACTCAAGATAATAGTGAGAGGGTAATGATGTTGACACAAACTACTTCTCCAAACAAGAAAGCAAATGGTCAGACATTGAAGATGACCAAAACAAACCAGTTTTTTTCAGTTGATTCGCCTAATGAATAACAATGTGAGCAAGCAAAATAAACATTGTAAAATTTGATTTGAAGCTGACTTTAACGTTACATGATGATCCTCAACTCGATATGCTTAATTAAAAACAGTATAAGAACTGAAAAAATAATAATATAATACAATATAATATAGCCTAATATAATATAATATAATATAATATAATATAATATAATATAATATAATAATATAATATAATATAATATAGCCTAATATAATATAATATAATATAATATAATATAATATAATAGTATAAGATTTTTTTTCAAATGATAAAGCTTTTTTATTACAAAAGAAACCAACAAATAAACAACAATAGCCCAAAGTTTACGTGTTCCCTCTCTCTCTTTCACTAAAGTGAAACTTTACTTTAAAAGCCACATGAAACGCAACCATTTTTCAAAGCGAATCGCCGGTGCTGCAGGATATATCGGCAGGACGTTCCTCCAGTTAATGTCATGGAAGTGATAACGGAGCTCCATAACGAAGAGTGCGGCGTTTAATGAATGGTGCCCTCTGCACGGGCGCGGGCCGCTCGAGCCCTTGATCACCGCGTGCGCGCTTTTTCTCCCAGCGGGCGTCATGGCAACCTGCCGATGAATAAAGGTGCCCTCTCTGATGGAGAGAGAGAGAGACAGAGGTGATGTCGTTATTGTTTCCAGTGTGAGACCATCATTTGAAATCATTAGTGACGGGGGTCAGCGCTGACAGACCCCGTGCTCGGTTCACCTTGAGCGGGAGAGAGCGAGAGGGACCCTGGTGACCAGCAAGGGCGGGCGGTGGCGGGAAATGGATTTTTTACCGCCTCGATATCTCGCGCGCGCTCCCATCTCTCTTTCGGTATTCCGCTCAGTGGGCGCCCGGGGGGCTGTAACCCTGAGATTCAGCGTTACGAGCTCCAAAGTCACCATTAATATAAAGCACTGGGGCGTATCCTCACCCCGACACTCCGCCAGCCTCTGGGGTTTCCTCTGGGGGGGGGGGGGGGGGGGGGGGGGGGCAGAAAAAGCGAGCTTTGCTGAAATCTCTCAGAAAAACTTTTAAAAAGTGACCTTTGCTCAAAGTCATGCTGTCAGTGCTGGATCTCAAGTGTGTTGATGTGGCGCAGCTTGAAAAGACGTGTCTCGTTCTTTGTTTTTTCTTTCGGAAACTTTTGATGCGCGTCGGTGGTTGGTTGTCAGACTGCTAATGTTTTGTCGCCACGTTTCCAGTTCACTGCATACATCCACGGGGTTTACTGTGAGCAAACAAACATTAAACACACTTTTTTTTTGCATTAATGAAGCATTAGGTAACTCTGCATAAACTGTAAAAGGCTCTTTAAAGGGATAGTTCACACAACAATCACAATTTGCTCAGTTTAATTTCGCCATCAAGTGGTTTTAAACCTTTAAGAGTTTCTTCTGTTGAACACAAATTAGGTATAAAAAGCTGAAAACCTGCATGAAAAGCAAATACTATGGAAGTCAATGGCTACAGGCTCCCAACATTTTTCCAAATGTCTTCTTTTGTGCTCAACAGAAGAAACTCAGAAGGTTTCAAACAAGTAAAGGGTGAGTAAATGATGACAGCATTAAATTTCGGGGGGAACTATCATTTTAACTGCATACAAAATGGCATTTAAACACCATATTCCTTTTGTTTAGATTTCTTGATAGTGATTGGTTGGTTATTTGCTTAATGATACTAAACTGTACTTTATATTTTAATGATATTTAAATGATATATTTAAATATATTGATGTGGATTTATATTGATATTTATATTGACAAATTAGTTTAGCAGCAATAGCACACAACAAACAACTAGTTTATTTTTTATATTCCGGTGGCTCTATCTATCTATCTATCTATCTATCTATCTATCTATCTATCTATCTGTCTGTCTGTCTGTCTGTCTGTCTGTCTGTCTGTCTGTCTGTCTGTCTGTCTGTCTGTCTGTCTGTCTGTCTGTCTGTCTGTCTGTCCGTCCGTCCGTCGACTGTGTTTGTAGTAGCACTCATGCAGTTTTAATCATATTTCTGCTCTGATTAAATGCACTAAAGTTTACAACAGGGGCACCTCCAGGATTTCATTCCAAGGTAAGCAGCACAGATCCAGGCGCCACTGGTTTACAATCTAATACATATCCTTATCTCATTATCTACGACATACTTTGCAGTTTTATTGCCATCCATCTTATGACAAATGCCTAAGTTAAGATAAAGTGTACTGAAACTTAGTTTTGTTTCTATCTCTATTCTGATTACATACACCAAACTTTTTATCAAGGCTGATTAAAAGGAAAAATCCAAACCCTTTCATTAAAAACCTTAAAATCTAAAAAAAATTTTTAAAAAAATGTTTTAAAAATTAACGAAATTGGCTTAGTGCTCAGTCTTCTGTTATGGAAATCTATATAAAAAAAGACATTTTTATTCACACTTTCTTGCCGCCTATCCAAGTTTTAACAATACCTTATTAATAAAGTCATCTGGAATGGCAAAGAAAGCGTTCTTGCAGGATTTCCAGAGCTCATCAAGATTCTTTAGATTCATCTTCAGGGCGTCCTCCTTCATCTTACCCTTGGCATCCTCAATAATGTTCATATCTGGTGACTAGGCTGGCCAATCTTGGAGCACCTTGACCATCTTTGCTTTTAGGAGCTTTGATATGGAGGCTGAAGTATGAGCAGGCGTGCTATCCTGCTGAAGAATTTGCCCTCTCCTGTGGTTTGTAATGTAATGGGCAGCACAAATGTCTCTATAACTCAGGCTGTTGATGTTGTCATCCTCTCAGCAAATCTCTCGCACACCCTTAATCTGAATGTAACCCTAAACCATGATTTTTCCTTCACCAAACTTGACTGAATACTGTGAGAATCTTGGGTCCATGCGGGTTCCATTAGGTCTTCTGAAGCATTTGGGATGAATGGGATGCTCAACAGATGATTCATGGAAAAAATCTGCCACTTTTTCAAATGATTAACTAGTTGATGAGTAATAATCAAGTGATAATTTGTTGCTCTTACAACTGGGATCGACAACATGACTTCTGTCAGGTAGTGTAGATAATGCCTAATTTGCATATCCACCCAAAATGTCAGAAATAATATTAATTATTAATTATTATTATTATAATATTAGTAATTAAATAAAATTTAAATTATATTAAAATGATAGTAAAAAGTATATATATATATATATATATATATATATATATATATATATATATATATATATATATATATAAATATAAAGTTATTTATGAAATGTTTATACAAGTATTAGTAAAGTATTAAAAAAATTAATTAGTACACTGTAAAAAAATACACAAATCTCCTTCATGTTGTCCCAAAACAAAACAGTTAAGTTTACTTTTGATCTTTTTTTTGTTCACAAAATTTTAGTGGATTGAACATAAAACAATTAAGTTGTTCCCCCAAAAGCTTAAGAATTGTGTTGTTTCTACTCATTTTAAATAAGTAGTTTAAACAAGAAGCAAACTTTTTTTTTAATAAGCACCAACGCAGTTATATCTATAAGCACCTCTAAATTTCCTGTCATGTTTTGCTTTAGGAAGCGTATTCAATCCAACTAAACTGGCAAAATATTGTAGAAAGAATCAGCGATTTACTTTGAAAAGCTCCACACGTCCTTCAATCTGCAATGCTTTTGTTGTGACCCAAAGATGTTTTGGTCAGCGCCGTCCTCCGTGTCATGAACCGCAGCACCTCTCATCATCTGCGTGAGAGTTTTATAACCTTGAGACACAAAGAAAAGCCTCAGATGGCTGCAGGAGGATTTTCACCTTTAGCCGAGAGGAAAAAGTCAGAAAACAAGCGGTACCAATACAGGACCTTGATGCACACACAAATCTCACAGCGGATTTCACAGCAGCAGGCGAAAAATATGAAGAGATTGAGTGAAAGTAAAGGGAAGAAATATGTCAGGAAATAATAGTTTAGAACTAAAGTCACAAAATAATCAAGCTGGACTGTGATTTATGCTGTCAAAGTTACCAGATGCTGTTTGTTTAAATGTTTGTTTTTCTAATTCAATTCAATTCAATTCAGCTTTATTTGTATAGCGCTTTTACAATGTAGATTGTGTCAAAGCAGCTTCACAGAAATTGTCATAGTAACTGGAACAGTATAGTTCAGTTTTTAGTGTTTAAGTTCAGTTCAGTTTGGCTCAGTTCAGTGTGATTTAAAATCATTACTGAGATGAAATCATCAATAATGATTTGACTACTGTAAAATTTAATTTTGCAAATGAAAATTCTTGTTGAAATTTAACTTGTGGCTTTCCCCCTTTATACAAAGTCTGATGCATGCGTTTTTAATATTATTGAGATATCATTGGAGTTCTTATTAGCGGTTTGAATCTCTTATTATTAATCTTATATTTATATATTTTATTATTATTTTAGTTAAACATTTAAGCTACATTATGATCATTATGAACATCATATTATTGTCTGTTTTAGTTTAGCTAAATGAAAATAAGAACTATTTTCTAGTGTAGGGTTATTTTAGTGACAATGGGTTTATGCTGTTATTTTCTCAAGAGTTTATTAAATTTATTAGGCATATGTTTGAGTAAGATATTCATATTTCTTTCAATATAAAAAGGTTGTAAGTAGGTCCAAATTTCTATATATATATATATATATATATATATATATATATATATATATATATATATATATATATATATATATATATTTACATAGTTTAGGGAAATCAATATGGGTTGGAATAACTAGGAAAATTTGTTATACTCTAATCATTACTCATTTCCTGGAAAAAAACTGATGCCGTACCTGTCAATATATATATATATATATATATATATATATATATATATATATATATATATATATATATATATATATATGTATGTATATATATATATATATATATATACACACACACACACACACACACACACACATATATATATATATATTTATATATATATATATATATATATATATATATATATATATATATATATATATATACACATACATACATACATACATACATATATATATATATATATATATATATATACATACACATACATACATACATACATACATACATACATATATATATATATATATATATATATATATATATATATATATATATATATATATATATATATATATATTGACAGGTACGGCATTAGTTTTTTTACAGGAACTGAGAAATGATTAGAGTATAACAAATTTTCCTAGTTATTTCAACCCATATTGATTTCACTAAGCTAAGTTAATTCATAAGGGTTATGCATTAATATTAATATTATAGTATTAAGAGTATTAGTATTACTATGTTGATATAAACCACTTTATCTTTTTACCATATTCCTGGAGGACCATCAGCTCTGCACATTTTCCACGTCTCCTTAATTCCTTAATGAAACATGCCTGATTCAGACCATCAGCTCATTAGCAGAGACTAAAAGATCTGTAATGGGTGTGACAGACAACGAGACATCCAAAACATGCAGTGTTGGTGGTCCTTCAGGAATGTGGTTGAGAATCACTGATATAAACGATACAAAAATGAAAAATGTGTTTTATTTTTGTATCATTTATATCAACTAGTATTAATACTAATACTCTTAATGCTAATAATAATATTAGCATTGTATAGTATTAATTTATTTATGAATTCGTTTTAGTTTCAACATTTATGCGGCATTGCCAGTGCATGTTGGTCTCCGGCAGGGTTGCCTTTTGTCATTGGTTCTTATCAATTTTTATGGACATAATTTCTATGTGCAGCCTTGATCCAAAGGGGGTCCATTTAAGGGAGCACAGGATTTAATCAGTTATTCCCAGACAATGTTGTTCTGTTGGTTTAATCACACATGGACCTTCAGTATGCACTGGGGTTGTTTGCTGCAGAGTGTGATGCGGCTGGGATGAGAATCAGCACCTTCAAGTCTGAAGCCATGGTGCTTCACCGGAAAAAAGGTGGTTTGCCATCTCCAGCTTGGAGGAAAGTCCTTACCTCAGGTGGAGGAGTCTAAGTATCTTGGGGTTTTGTTTACAAGTGAGAGAAGGATGAAACGTGAGAGTAATAGGTGGATTAGTGCAGTGGCAGCAGTAATGCGGTCGATGTATCAGTTCGTTATGGTGAAGAAGGAGCTGAGCTGAAAGGCAAAGTTCTCGATTTACTGGTCAATCCAAGTTCCTACTCCCACCTATGTTCATGATTCCCACCCTTATAGATAGGGTGAGAAGCTCTGTCACCCAGGAGGAGCTCGGAGTAGAGCCGATGCTCCACCATATCAAGTGAAGTAAGCTGAGGTGGCTCGGGCATCTGTTTTGGATGCCTTTCGGATGCCTACCAAGGGAGATGTTTCATGCATGTCTCACTAGGAGGAGGCCTCGGGGAAGACCCAGGACACACTGGAGTGACTGTGTGTCTCGGATAGTCAGGGAACGCCTCGAGATCCCCTTGGAGGAGCTGGAGGAAGTGTCTGAGGAGAGCGAAGTCTGGGGTTCTCTCCTAAGACTGCTGCCCCCGCGACTCGGCCCTGGAAAAGAAGACGAAAATGAATGTGTCACGATTACATGTCAAGATCGCTAGTTCTCACTTACCAAACCATGGACTACACTTCCGCCTTTGATGGACTACATATTCATACATGCACTTTGCCCAGACACACATGCTTCCTCATGTAAACTGAATACATTCACACCACCTGAGGATTGTCAGAGACTGATTGCACAACAATTTAAGCCACACACTCACCCTTTCAGTTTGCAGAGTCTTGTTTATCAGTTGATGACACTACAACGCGTTTTCCTTGTCTTGTTTACCCGTGTTTAGACCAAGCCTTGTATTCCTGTTCTTCCTGCCTGCCGCCTGCCTTTTGACCTATCGCCTGTTTACTGATTACTATTCTGGACTGTCCACACATACCCGTTTGCTCCTGTTTTGACCATCGCTTGCCTGACAACAAATAAACCTGCATATTAGATCTTACCCCAGTTGTTTGTGTCACTCCCCGGCATTACAGAATGAATGAATATTTATGACCATGCCACACTGTAAAAAATGTTGGGTTGTTGTAATAAATGAACAAACCAAATATTTACTGTAGGTAATTTCCAATTATAAATTATTTAACCCAATGGCTGTTTCTCCATAGTTGACCCAACATTATGTTACAACATTCCTGGATTTTTTAGAGTGCAGTCATACCTGAAATAAAAGACGTTCTCATTTAACAGTTTGGACCAATTATTCCTTTCACACACACACACACACACACACACACACACACACACACACACACACACACACACACACACACACAAATGCTAATTATTGCCTAAAAGCACCATATGTACAATTGTTGTACCAAAATATCTAAAAATCACTAGAACAGTGTTATATATTTTGCTAACTTACATACTTACACTATCATAAATGTTTGGAATAATGTTCAAATAGATTACTATAGGAATCCTGTAGGCTGTAATGAAGACTAAGGGCCCTATCAAACACCCGGCGCAGTGTGGCGCTAGGCGTGGCGCAATAGTCTTTTGGTAGTTTCAGCTTGGCGCAAGAGTCGTTTTGGGGCGTTGCGCTACGCTCTTTAAATAGCAAATGCATTAGCGCTCATTTGTGCGCCCATAGGCGTTCTGGTCTAAAAAGGAAGGCGTTCTGAGGCGGACCGCTGGCGCGTTGCTATTTTGAGAAACTATGATAGATTTTTCATTAGACCAAAAGTAACCCAGTCTAAACTCCGGCGCAGAGTTGCGCCTCGCTTACGCACTGCTTAATACGCACAAGAGAGCAATAGGCAAATATCTTTACATATGAAAAAATGTAAATATTAAGGATATATATAGGATATAATAAGAATAGATATAGAATATAAATATAAAGGATTAAAATATTACAAAACATATTATTTTCTAGCCTACATAAATACGAAAAACCACTGCTTTTATGTCTTCTTCATCTTGGGAGGCTTTTTCAGTTCATTCATAACAATTTGCTTTTGTATAATGTTATTATTATTAGCAGTGTTATTTATTATATCCATATTTATGTTTGTTTTATTAAAAACAAGCTTAGATTTGCCCACCTGTCAGGTTTTAGACCATATGGGGCACAGTATGTGTTTTAGGATATAACTCAGGTTTTTGAGCACATTTTGTTATTATTATTCATTTATTCGTTTGCTGGAAATTAGAACTGAATTTAGAAATAGTTTTGAAACGAATATTTGCGCTTAACAAACAAAATTAATTATTTATAGACTAATTGATGTCTGTGCGTAAAGGTTTCCCTATCCAAGAGCGAAAGTGAAAGTAGTTCCATTATCTCTCATTCTCACGCAGTAGATGCTGTTTAACAGTGTTCTGTTAAAAAAACTGTCAACTGTTAACTGTTTGCTTGTGAAATGCTAATTTTTTTCCATTTAGACTTACTTTGCGTCCTGTAAATGGCGAATGCGCTCTTGGCGTGACGCAGCTGGCTTTTAAAGGTAATGGGAGATAAGACTCTAATTGGTTTATTCTCAAAACACACCTATAACTCATTAAGAAAATAAACTCAACCCTTTTAGAACATGCGCCGTGGCGCAAGGCAGATTTCCCGTCCTTAAATTAGCAAAAACGCGTCCTGACACGCCCTGAAAGCGTTTGCGCCATGCGTTTTGCGCTCTGCGCATGGACCGTCAAAATAGAGCCCTACAACTGCCATGATTCCACACTCAATCACATCCTTATCAAACTATGCCTTTGTTTGTTGTGAATATGCGCCCTCTAGTGGCCAAAATGACATACTGTGCCTTCAATCCTCCTTTTAAAAAGTGCACAGTAACTGTAGAGCTCCATTGTTTTAGAGTGAGATGAAGGCTCTTCTGAAAGCGCAGCAGGACTGAAGGTCATGTAAAGGCAGAGCAGGACAGAAGAGGAGTCCATCGGGAGACTGATCTGAACCCTCGCTCTTCACCAGCGCACAGCCATCCCTGAGGAAAAGATTACACAAAACACTGAAAACACTGCTCTCAAAACCTTTCAAACAGCCTTTCTTCTGCTAATAAAAGATCACAATACAAATACATGCTGCTGGATGGTCTCCGCTTGCAAAGAATGACTTGAAGAGAATAGTTAGCAGGATATTGCCAACAAACACTGGAAATATTTTTGAGGTTTTGACATTCTCTTCAGTTGAATTGAGATGGG
>NC_141023.1:8315000-8322500 GCF_052040795.2 Danio rerio
CTGCTCTTCACCACACACAGAGCTTTATGGAGAGCTGATGGCATGACAAATATACGTAAGTCAACACAAATACTTTACGTCATAGTGGTGATTCTATTCTGTACAAAGCCATTTTTTTTCCACATTTTTAGAAAAATTTTGATTATTTATAAAATGCATTATCATATGAGTAGCAGTGCAATATGGTTGTATATTGGCAATATGTCAATATACAGCCATATTGCACTGCTACGAGTGTGATATTACATTCATATAACAGTTCAACGACATAATCATGCATATAAAAAAGAAAATCAAACATGGAGAGTCTCAAAAATTGTTTTGTACAAGGAACTACTTTCTTCCGCCAATTTTTCACATCTGCAGCTAAACGTCCATTGCTACATCACAAACATCCCTTTAGAGCTAGTATTTGAATGATTCTCTAGCGTAATTTCTAAGGTGATGGCAAAACAGGTGGTTTTGCTGACATATTAAGATCATAAGGCTGAACAGCATGAAATGCCATCAGTCAACAGAGATTTCCCAGTATTTCTCTGTGGCAATTAGGAGATCACAATAATTAACCCTGAAAAAAGCTAAAGCAAAGGAAACACTACCAGATTACTATGGTATAAATACAGCACTACAACGTACAAAAGACAGAGATCGACTTATAATGTCACTTACCTGTTTTAGAATGATTTGTTCAGCTGTAGTTTGAAATTTACAGTGAACAAAAAAAAGTTTTTCGCCATCTTGTGGCCAATTTCTTTGCTCTGCTCAATATGACCGACTGATGGCCACCAACACGCTAACTCTCCTAAATGTTAAATCTTTTAAAACAGACACTGTCCTTATAAATAAACTAAATAGTTGCAATGTAAACAACAACATTCTCGACTAAAAAGCCTCAAAAGTACATGATGTTGTCCAACAGCTGCAATATTTGTCAAACTGTAGTGAGTTTATTGATCAACTGTCACTCTATGTGAGCGGATCAATACACACAAGTTAAGAGGGTATACATGTGCTGTTATTGCAGAATATCACATTGCCTTTAAATATGTGCACTGTAATCAAATTAACTTTTCTAGTCATCTCAACTTGCACATCTGTTCTTTTTTATACAATTCCTAAGTGATGTTTAACAGAGAAGAAAAAAAAATGTCACCATTTTTAAAACACAATAGTTTTAATAACCACTTCCTGATTACTTATTTCTTTTGTCTTTGCCTTGGTGACAGTACATCGTATTTTATTAGTTAATTTGTAAGATATTCAGCTAAAATGTGCAATTTAAAGGCCAAACTAGGTTAAGTTGGTTACTTGGCAAGCTATGTTAGTGGTTTATTCTTTAGACAATGATAAAAAAATAAAACAATTGTCACATGGTGCCAAAAATTTCTCTTTCTTTAAATATATATATATATATATATATATATATATATATATATATATATATATATATATATACATACATACAGTTGAAGTCAGAATTATTAGCCCCCTTTTGAGTTATTTTCTCTCTTTTTTTTTTTATATTTCCCAAATGATGTTTAACAGAGCAAAGAAATTTTCACAGTATGTCTGATAATATTTTTTCTTCTGGAGAAAGTCTTTTTTGTTTTATTTCGAATAGAATAAAAGCAGTTTTTAATTTTTTTTAAACACCATTTTAAGTACAAAATTATTAGCCCCTTTAGGCCATTTTTTTTCGATAGTCTACAGAACAAACCATCGTTATACAATAACTTGCCTAATTACCCTAACCTGCCTAGTTAACCTAATTAACCTAGTTAAGCCTTTAAATGTCACTTTAAGCTGTATAGAAGTGTCTTGAAAAATATCAAGTCAAGTGTTATTTACTGTCATCATGGCAAAGATAAAATAAATCAGTTATTAGAGATGAGTAATTAAAACTATTATGTTTAGATATGTGTTGTAAAAATCTGCTCTCCGTTATACAGAAAATGGGGAAAAAATCTATCTATCTATCTATCTATCTATCTATCTATCTATCTATCTATCTATCTATCTATCTATCTATCTATCTATCTATCTATCTATCTATCTAACGCTCAGCATAACTGAGTTTACCCCATTTTGAAAATTAATAGTTTTATCCAATTCTCAGGGAATATAGGCAGTGTTTTTTGGTGCATAAACAAAACAGATTTATTAAACAGATATGTTTATCAAAATAATATTTTAGCCACCAAACATACTTAGAAATAGAAAGATAATATGTTTAATTTCTTGCAAAAAATTGCAAAAAAAAAAAAAAAAAAACGAAGTACACCATTTCGACAAAATTGTATAAATTTTTTGTTTCTCTTGATTTTTGCTAATCTATCTGTCTGTCTGTCCGTGTATCTGTCTATCTATAATTTTATATCTATCTGCCTGTCCATCCCTTCATTCATTATCCATCCATCCATCCATTCATTATTCTAAAGATTAAGAAATTAAGACTGAAGTGTTTCTTTTTTTTCTTGTCTTTATTATCTTAATTTTTTTTGCTTCTTAGGTAAAGATGTCTTGAGTTGAACGAAGAACTATCAAATATGTGTACTGAAAATCAACACAAAACACACCATCATACAAACCTCACACCACACCATCACAAAGTCCAAAGTCAATTTTGAGTTGCATTCATTTTTAAAATGCTGGGTTCCACACAATCCCTTCATGTTGTTCCAGCACAAATCGATTAAGTTTACTTGTAAGTCGATTAAGTTATCATTTAAGAAATAGGTAACTAGTTTTTACAAATGTAAGGGAATTGAACATAAAACAACTAAATTATCCCAAAAAAGCTTAAGAATTGTGCTAATTCAACTCAATTTAAATAAGTACTTTAAACAAACAGCAAAAATCACTTTTTGAGTGCAAGTAATGTCTAAACGTATGTATTTATGTCAGGAAATGATGTCATTGGCCGCAGGTGTAAGGATGTAAGTGTGTGTCGTGGTCTGACCTTCACGTCTCAGTGTTATATTGTGTGTGTTTGGAAGTCTTTCTTCACTCCTGACCTCTGTGTAAACAGATCGATTCTTACCTGCTTTCCTCTCTGTGGACTTCACCTGAGCACATCCAGAAATAAACTGCTCCTTCACCCCTCGTTCACCTCTCACCCTTCATCCTGTACACACACACACACACACACACACACACACACACACACACACACACACACACACACACTGCTGACCTCTGAACCCTGAAGGAGAAAGAGAGAAAATATAAACAGAATGAATATGGCTGGATAATGGACTCTGATTGGCTGATTCCACCGCAATTGATTTCCAATAGTTCAGATCAGAGAGGAAAACAGTTTCATTCTGCACAACACACACACATACATACACACACACACACACACACACACACACACACACACACACACGTCAGCCAGTGGAAATATCATTATCACGGGATTAGAAACACATACACACACATCCTGAAGGAGATCAGAGGTCAAGGTTTGGCTGCCTAGCAAGGTTCCTGCTGGTTGGGGAGGTAACAGCTCTGTTTTGAAGACAAATATGATCCATAATAGTCTAAATAATAATAATAATAATAATAATAATAATAATAATATTTTTAAGTTATACAATTTTTAAAATAGTATTTCTATTGAAGAACATGCAAAATTAACCATTTATTTTAAAAAAATTTTTTTTGTATTAGGATTTCTTTTATACAATATTCATGCATTCAGGTTACACGTTGAGCTAACACATGCTACACTCAATAAAAAAAATGTCATTTGTTAGCCGAGATTTAGTAATTTTTAATGAGATGTATACATCACCTGAATAAATAAGCTTTTCATTAATGTATGGTCTGTCAGGACAATATTTGGTAGTGATGTGAAAATTGGAGAGTTCAAAAATAGCTAATTACTGAGAAAATCTGTTGTTTAAATAAATATTTAGCAAAGCATATTACTAATAAAAATTATTATGATATATTTACAGTACGAATGTTATTAAATGTATTCATGGACATTTATCATTACTTATTATTCTATTTTTTATTATTTTTTACAATAATTTTGACCAGTACAATACATTTTGGACATTGCAGAGAAACTAATTAACTAGCTAACTAAATAACTAATAAAGCAACTAAATAAAAAAACAAACTAACCAACCAATTTAACCAACCTAACCAACCAACCTAAACAACCAAACTAACAAATCAACCAACCTAACTAAGCAACCAAACTAACCAACCTAACTAAGCAACCAAACTAACCAACCTAACTAACTGACCAACCAACCTAACTAACCAACCAAACTAACAAATCAACCAACCTAAACAACCAAACTAACAAATCAACCAATCTAACTGAGCAACCAAACTAACTAACCGACCAACCTAAATAACCAACCAACTAACTAACCAATCAACCAAACTATGAAACCAATCAACCTAACCAATCTAACTAACTAACTAACTAACTAACCAACCAACCTAACTAACCAACCAACCAACCTATCTAACCAACCAACTAACTAACTAACTAACTAACTAACTAACTAACTAACTAACTAACTAACTAACTAACTAACCTTATCAACAAACCTTACCAACCAAACTAACCGACCAACCAACCTAACCAACCAACCAACCAACCAACCAACTAACCAACCAACCAACTAACCAACGAATCTAACCAACCTAACTAACCAACCAGGTAACCTACCTTGCCAATCAACCTAACTAATTTAACCAACCAACTTTAACAACCTAACTAACCAACCAACAAACCAACCAACCAAACAACCAACCAACCAACCAACCAACCAACCAACTTAACCAACCAACCAACCAACCAACCAACCAACCAAACTAACTAACTAACTAACTAACTAACTAACTAACTAACTAACTAACTAACTAACTAACTAACTAACTAACTAACTAACTAACTAGCTAGCTAGCTAGCTAAATAAATAAATAAATAAACAATAATAAAGTATAAAGTAAAATAAAGTAACTATGTAAACAAATAGATAAACAAACTAGATAAAAAACAAATAAACAAACTGATTAAATAAATAAATAAACAAACAAATGAATAAATAAAAAACTAAATAAACATAATTAAACAAATAAATAACTTAATTAATAAAAATAAATAAATAAATAAATAAATAAACAAACTCTAAACAATTAAACCTCATGGTGGTGCAGTGGATAGCACGATCGCCTCACAGCAAGAAGGTTGCTTGTTCGAGCATCTGCTGGGTCATGGCATTTCTGTGTGGAGCTGCATGTTCTCCCCATGTTGGCATGGGTTTCCTCCGGGTGCTCCAGTTTCCCCCACAAGTCCAAAGACATTTGATACAGGTGAATTGGGTAAATTGTCCATAGTGTGTATGTATGGATGAGAGTGTATAGGTGTACAACTGGAAAGGCATTTTCCAAATGCATGCACTATAGCAAAGGCTATAGAATACACAAGACATGTCACTCGTATACTTTTGAATGGGCAAATGTCCAACTGTCAATATGGCTAATAAAGCCCCGCCTTCTAGTACAGTAGCCAATCAGTGATTTATCAGTGATAAATAAATAAATATACTAACTAACAAAAAAAGAATAAATAAATAATTAAATATACAAACTAACTAACTAAATAATTAGACAGATAAATATACTAACTAACTAACTAATAAAATAAATAAATAAATGATTAAATATATAAATGAATGAATGAATAAATAAATTAACTAAGTAAATAAATAAACAGATAAATAAAAAAATAAATAAATATACTAACTAAATAAACAAATAAGTATATACTAACTAAATAACTAGCTAAATATACTAACTAAATAAAGAAATAAGTAAATATACAAACTAATTAACTAACTAAATAACTAAATAATAAAAATAATATACTAACTAAATAAATAAATAGATAAATAAATAAATTTACTAACTAAATAAATAAGTAAATATACAAACTAATTAACTAACTAACTAAATAAATAATAAAAATAACTAACTAACTAACTAAATATATAAATAAATAAATATACTAACTAAATAAATAAATAAGTAAATTTATTAACTAAATAAATAAATAATGAAATAAGTAAATATACAAACTAATTAACTAAATAAATAAATATACTAAATAAATAAATATAGTAACTAAATAAATATATACTAGCTAAGTAACTAACTAAGTAACTAACTAACTAACCAACTAACTAACTAACTAACAAAATAAATAAATAAAT
Organism: Danio rerio; assembly: GCF_052040795.2. Classification (NCBI taxonomy): domain Eukaryota; kingdom Metazoa; phylum Chordata; class Actinopteri; order Cypriniformes; family Danionidae; genus Danio; species Danio rerio. The sequence goes on from NC_141023.1 coordinate 8,321,240, forward strand.
ATACAAACAAACAAACTAATCAAATAAGTAAATATACAAACTAACTAAATAAATAAATATACTAACTAAATAAACAAACTAAATAAACAAATTAGCAAACAACCTAGCTAACTAAATAAATAAACAATCTAACTAACAAACTAAACAAATAAACTAAATAAATCAATACATTAACTAGCTAAGTCTTATGTTACACAAGTTTTTACATTTGTTAATTAATTAATTACTTACTTCATTTATTAATACCTGTGCAAGACCAGGTTGAAGGTCAGTCCAAGCAGTTTTAATGGGTTGCATTTTGAGCGCAATAACAATAAAGTGATGCTTATGCAATATGAAGAGTAAATATGAATGAAATAAGAATAGCAATAAAGAACGATATTTTGTGTGCGCTTGAGAAATACTGAAAACAACTTCACATTTAAGCATATGAAATGCCTAAAAATATAACGGCAAGCATGAAAAATATTTGCGTTTTTGAATCTGCGGTGAAGTGTAAATGTCACCTTTGAGAGCTGATGTTGAGTGTATGTGTGTGTGTGATTGTGGATCTCAAGGTCTCTAGGTGTGTTGAATGGTGCACACACACATTCTCTGTCTTAAAGCAACAGTTCAGAAAATGAAAATACCTCACTCACCTTTGTTCCATTGCAAACTCTTTTTTTTTTTCCCTGTGAAACACAAAAGGATGAAGTTTGAAGATGCTTTTTTCAATTATAAACCATAAAAGAAGGACAAAAACAGATTAACACTGTCAAGCTTTCAAAAAAACTCTAAATAGAAAGAATAGTTCACCCAAACTGAGAATTCTGTAATTATTCACTCAACCTTCAGTTGTCACAAACCTGCCTGAGATTCTTTTCTCTGTTGAACACAAAAGAAGATATTTTGAAGAATGCTGGAAACCTGTAACCATTGACTTCCATAGTGATTGTTTTTCTTACAATTGAAGTCAATGCTTACAGGTTTTCAAATATTTCAAAGTATCTTCTTTTGTATTCAGTAGAAGAAAGAAATGTTATCTATATATCTATCTATCTGTCTATCTGTCTGTCTGTCTGTCTGTCTGTCTGTCTGTCTGTCTGTCTGTCTGTCTTTCTGTCTGTCTGTCCGTCTGTCCATCTGTCTATTTCATGTTCTTTCTATCTATCTATCTATCTATCTATCTATCTATCTATCTATCTATCTATCTATCTATCTATCTATCTATCTATCTATCTATCTGTCTGTCTGTCTGTCTGTCTGTCTGTCTGTCTGTCTG
>NC_141023.1:8325000-8342500 GCF_052040795.2 Danio rerio
TGTGTGTGTGTGTGTGTGTGTGTGTGTGTGTGCACGTTGTCGTCCGGGGAGGGTTATGTGTGTGTGCGCGATGTCGTCCAGAGGAGGATTATGTGTGTGTGTGTGTGTTTGTTTGTGTGCGCGCATGCGTGAGGGCAATGTGTGTGTGTGTGTGTGTGTGTGTGTGTGTGTCTGTGAAAAGAGTTCAGAGTGTGACAAGCTAGGAGATCTCCTCGCTAGTTCTTGGAGTTTTTGCTCAATAAAATAGATAGTCATCTGTATTTTCAAGTCCATCGTCCGTATTTACATTCACCCAATGGCAGCTAAACTCCACGCCTTACACTATCAAGCGTGTATGCACTTTGACTACTTTTATATTGTTGATTAGCTGCTGGGCATTTCACTCTGTCTCTCGCTGAAGGCAGTCAGTGTCGACCGATCGCAACAGGCATCGGTCCAATCAGCGCAGATTAGCTTGGCGCTAAGGAGGGGTTTGGGAACAAATGAATCACTGGACGATTCATACGGGAGTCGCTGGGATAATTAGGTAAAAATAAATGCAGATTATAAGACCATGAAAGTGTTTTTTGACCTTGCATGCAGATTAGACTGTTGTTGGAGACCCTTACAACCAAGATATGACCCTATTTCATGTATAATATGGACTCTGTAAAAGTGACTTGTATCCGATAATCTGCATTTACACAGCACACGGCAAAGGTGCAATGACCAGGAAAAAAGAGTGGGGGCTGACTAACAGCTGATAATTAGAGTGATCTTTTCTCTATTCCTGTGTGTAATCTGTTCGCAGCTTTTGACAGGCTGTTTTACTATAGTTTATGACAGAAAGGTTCTCATTTGGCCATCTTCTTTTGATATATAGGCTTTTTAAAACATTTAGGCATCTTCAAGAGTTCACACTTAGCTGATGATTAATTTTAAAAGCTTGTTTGGCATGTTGTCCCGGGAGAGAGCCCTGAGCTCATGAGATCCTCGAGCCCAGGGCTCCCTCCCGTTGCAAGGCGGGAGGGGAGTTTGAGCTAGAGATCTGCGCGGGACTAAATTTTGAATCCCGCTCCCGCCCGCACCCGCCAGGTTTTAGCCCGAACCCGACCGCTCCCGCTTATATTAAGAATTTATTGTCCCGCTGCCCGACCTGCCCTGTTTTCTGGCCGGCGCGCCCGATCCCGCTAAAGAGCAGGGGAGAATAAAACCGAAAATCCCCCAGCTATACAGTCCAGACAGCCAAGCTGTCTGTATAAACACACACAGCACCAAGCACACACACACAGACAAATCTCTCTCTCTCATACGCGCGTGCGCACTAACACACACACAAGCACCAAGCAGACACACAGGCGTTTGCTGTTATATCAACTCAAAGGCTTGTAATACCATGTATCAAGTACCAATGTAATACCAAAAGGTTTTATATAAAGGTATATAAATACTGAGTCGCGCCAGCTCCGGGCCGCAGCGCACATTACTCTCGGGCCGATTCCGGCGCGGATGCGGCAGCGTCGGCTCGCTTATGGCCGCCGCATCTGGCCCTATTGATTCGGGCCGGAATCGGGCAGTGAGTCCACAAGCATCCGGAGTCCGGCAGCCGGAGCCGGGCTGAGTGGTAAGTCTCTGGCAGGCGTGAATCTAGCCGGAACTGGCCCGAGTGTATTTTGCTATCTGGAAATAATCTCTCTCTCTCTCTCTCTCTCATTCGCGTGCGCACTAACATACACACAAGCACCAAGCACACACACAGGCAAAGCTCGCTTGCTCTCTCTCTCTCTCTCTCTCTCTCTCTCATTCGCATAGCAATATCCGCGATATTGCTAGACAGCCCGGTCCCATCCCAAATTAAACCTGTTACCGACCGCTCCCATGATTTATTCGGAAATTTATTCCCGTGCTGCAGAAATCTGGTCGGGTCCTGCGGCGCCCGCGGGACAGCCGCGGGAATGCAGACCTCTAGTTTGAGCTCAGGTAGATCTCAAGAACTCCCCTGCTGTAGCAAGTGAATGCTCTTGAAATTAACTACGAACTAGGAGCGTGTCTATGTTGCCAATTTGGATTGTTCAATTGACTTAATTGCATGTTTTTTGGCGGTGGGAGGAAACCGGGGAACCCGGGGGAAACCCACGTGAGCACGGGGAGAAGTGCAAACTCCACACAGAAATGTCTGCTAGTTTTGGTAAAGCCAGGAACCAGAGACATTCTTGCTGTGAGGCGACAGTGCTACGCACTGGGCCACCGTGTCACCCGTCTAAGAAGGAGGAGTAGAGGAGGAAGGGGGGACTCTTCAAAACGAAGATAGCAATGGAATGAACGCCAGGGTATTTATAGTAGTTTAGGAGTAATCTGATTGGATTGTAGTAATTTAGATAATGCGGGTCAGCTGCTAGCAATCATAAGCACGTGATCCTCTTGAAATTTGTTTATACATAAACTTCACTTAATGTAATGTCCATGGCGTGATTTATGCACGTGATGTATGCAGTAATTTTTTGTTAGTTTATATTGGTTAGGTGGTGGACATTGCGCTCTTTCGTTCTCGCTAACATGCTTAAATACCTGTGCTATATGACAATATAAAAGCTGTTTAAGTCCTCGTGTATGAGATTTGAGGTTTGGGACTGAAGTCTGTTCTGAAATGAAAGTGTCAGACTTGACGCCATTCGCTACGGTTTTTAATGACGCGCGACTCGCATTTACAGGTGAAAATCCGATCTACCTGCTTACACTGCAGACTCGAGAACACAGATCCGACTCATATTGGATACATTTCCACATATGAACAAGGCCTGAATCTGATTTGAGTAAATCGGAATCCATGTGATTTGTTCCTGCTTACACGTACACAGGCCATATACGATCTGTGCCACATGGGAGAAAACAATCGGAATTGAGTCACTTGAACAGTGCAGTGTAAATGCGGCCTTACAGACCTCACACATACGCACACACACAGACACACAAAACATTAACCTCTTAGTTTATCTGCGGCACTGAGGGAGAGACAGGATTAGAACATTGTAAGAAATTGGTTTCGGGTCCTTGTCTCTAAAGCTCTGAAGTGTGATTATTAACACACACACACACACACACACACACACACACACACACACACACACACACACACACACACACACACACACACACACAAACAAACCTCTCAGCTCACTAGGCATTCCCTGATGTTCAGTGTTAGGTTAAAGTGTGGTGTTATGTGTGCGTGTGTGTGTGTGTGTGTGTGTGTGTGTGTGTGTGTGTGTGTGTGTGTGTGTGTGTGTTTGTGTGTGTGCTTTACTCCAGAGCAGGACACACAGGTTGAGGTCTCTGTAAGGTTAAAGTCACTTCCAGTTTGTTTTATGGTAATTATCAGGAGTCATTTGAACACCTGAGGGAAAAACATCCAGACTAATCACTGAAACATGATCACACACACTTCACAAACATTTTCAGTGCTCAGATTCTCATTTTATTCACTAATCACTCGCTGTTATAAATGTAGCTGAATGCTCAACTGAGGTTTGAAATAAATCTCGCTAATAAACACAGGTGTAATAAACAGTCAGGTGTTTGAAGAGATACAACAGGGGTAAAAATAATTCTCATCTTTTTTCCCAGGAATCATATTTCTAAATGCGCTGTTGAATAATATATTTAAACAGGTGTCAGTAACAACTAATTACCCAATACAAACAAAGAAAATAAAACGAATTAGTTAAAAAGTTAACTTACTGTTTGTGCTATAAAATTAAATGACACAGCAAAAAAGTATTGAACACATGAAGAAAGGGATGTGTAAAAGACCAGACAGCAACTGAAACCTCTTAGTATTTGAATTCAGCACATGCTCCTTGTTAGTGTAAATGCTGGCTCGAGCCTCAGCTGGGTTCGTGTGGGTTTCCTCCAGGTGCTCTGATTTCCGCCACAAGTCCAGACATGCGGTACAGGTGATTTGGTTAGGCTAAAGTGACTGTAGTGTATGAGTGTGTGTAATAATGTTTTCCAGCGTTGGGTTGCGGCTGTAAGGGCATTCGCTGTGCAAAACATATGCTGGATAACTTGGCGGTTCTTTCTGCTGTGGCGACCCCAGATTAATAAAGAGACTAAGCTGAAAAGAAAATGAATGACTGAATGAATGAATGAATGAATGAATGAATGAATGACTGAATGAATGAATGAATGAATGAATGAATGAATGCTTTAATATTTTTTTCCCTTTAAATGTGTGGAGGTCACATGACCATCAGGAAGAATGGGAATCTGTTCACTGTCTTCTTGGAATTGAGAAACAGCCAAAGATCACAAACACAGCCAAGGAAACTCGCTGCTTTCAGAAAAGAAAAGAAAGCTGCTATATTCAAAATGACTAAACGTTTAACACCTGTTAAAAGCAAATATTTTGTCATATCTAAGAAAATATTATCACATCTCAAACTGTCAACATCATGCATCAGGCCTGTAGCCCGTGGGGGTTCTTGTTTCTCAAAAAGTGGACCTTTCTGCAGTTATTCACCTCATTATCTAATAAATTAAGTTCAAATGCTGCATTTTAGTTGCATTTTAAGCATTTTTTTTTTCTGAATGGTGATCATAACCAAAATTTTGTTGCAATAAAAATATTTTCTACATTTTTGTCAAAGTGCTTACTATACTATTTTACCACAAAGTGTTTATTTATCCTTCATTTAACCATTCATACCCCTGGCAAACTCAGACTTAAAGTTTCTTGTTCAAATGTAAATAAAACCAGAGAAATATTGTTTGTTTACAATAGCCGCGTTTCCACTATCGCGCCTAAAGCGAGCGAGCCAGGGCGAGCCAAGGCCAGTGGCGTTTCCACTGTCACTTCCGGGGCCTAATCGGGCCAAAGCGGGGCTTTCTTGGGGCCAGCGGCCGGCCTTTTTCGGCCCGCCGAATACCTTGGGCCAAAGAGGGCCAGCCGGGGCTTCGGGGCGGAGTGAAAGGAGAGGCGGGCACAGTTTTCCGATCGCACTCGAGTACATGCGACAAACGCATAAACAAACAAATAAATAAGAGAAAGAAAACATCTGGAACAAATTATAGGCTGGGGGTCTTTTTTGTATATGATCGCCCTTATGTTTCTCTTTTAAATGTAAGGCTGTTGCATAAAATGATAGTTTTTATAAGTGACTTTTCTTTGCTGCGTCTCTTTGATGTTTCAATAACGCATAATAATCTTTACACCATATTAAAGACACATCAGACAGTAAAGGTTTTCAAGAGGTTTTGTCAAGTTTAATAAGTGATTTTGCGCGTTTAGATGCCTGTGTATGTGTGTGAGACAGAGGAAAAGAGCGCTCCATTCATAGCTCTGTTGATGCCGCGAGCGGCTTTTTCTTTTATTTTTTTTATTGTTTTAATTTATTTCGGAGATAATACATATGAATACAACAGAAAGGCATTAAACTTTACAAATTTCATGTCCACTTTTGTAGGCTCAAAACAACAGTGTCATATCTAGATAAAATAGCCCTATATTGAAATAATTTAAAGAATTACAAATATCAGATATAATAAAATCAAATTAAATAAATAAACCAATATAAAACTAACAAAAGCTATAGCTATAACAATTAGGTACTATATCAAACTGTTTAAAATTTTATTAAACTTTCATTTTTCAAATGCCTCTTTGAAAAAAAGATTTTAGATATTTTCTAAAAAATAAATAAATAAATAAATAAACATCGGAGAATGTTTTAAATATTATTTATAAAGTATTTGGATACGATGAAATTAATCAAATCATGCAAACAGCATTTTCGGGGTGAGTGAAAGCAGAAATAGGCGACCTTTTTTTTCTGTCTTCCAGCTGCGCAGCACTTTTTTGACGGGGAAAACTGCAAGTTCAAAATGTGTTCTGTGTCCTCAAACAAGTGTGTATGTTTTATATGACGTGGTAAAATTAAAAAAGGGAATTTTAAATACATGAAGAGCTTTATTAGTGCATAGCTGCTAAGCGCAACGAAATATAGGCAATATTTTATTACGTGCTGCTCTTATGTGCTAAAACACTGAACACTTTCCTTTACTTAAGATATAGTAAGCAACATCTTTAAATAAAGGGAATCACCTATGAAGAGTAATAAAGCCTATAGGGGAAAAAACTCATGTTTCAGTTCTCTCCGGAGCATTTGGGATGAATGTTGGACAGCGTCTGTCTAGAGGATGTTATAAATACATTTTATATCGAGTTATTAACGGAGAATTTTATAGGGTATATGTGGTGTTATATTATGGATGTATGCGCTCCCTGCGCTGGGTTCCTCCGTTGGTGGCAAGGCCACTGGATTTCGATGCCAATAGTCGGTCGGCGAGTAAATGAATATGATGAATGAAAACACACAGGAATGTGCGTATAGACATGCGTTGTACTGCTGTACAGTAACGTGTGATTTGTTTGTTTTGGTTCTCCTAATTTTATAGTTTCGTGATGATGTGATGTGATGTGCTTTATCTGCATGATTCTCGCTGAAGTGGGCGGTTTGAGTGACGTTCGATTCGGGGGATGTTCTGGGGGCGGGGTTTGCTGACGCGCTGCAAGCTACTAGCCCCACAGTGGAAACGCGACATGATTTCAGCCTCACTGCTCAACCTCCCGGGCGATTGGCCCGGCCTGGCCCGATATAAGCCCTGGCTCGCACTGGCCTGATAGTGGAAATGCGGCTAATGATGCCTCTAGTACACCATCTTAATATCTTTTGGGAGAAGCCTGGGTCATTTCCGGTCAAAAAAAAAAAAAAAAAGCTTGCTGGTTGCTATCTAGGCTATCGTGAAAATATAAGACATTCACAGTATGTCAAATACTAACAGCAGACAGGTTATTGCTTTTACAATTTTTTTTTTTTTTTTACAGTTTTAAGAGACTTCATTAATGATTTGGACCGTCTGTATTTGTGTATAAAAATGCTCCATTCAAATGCTCCATTTTTTGTAATTGGTGTGTGCAGTACTTGAACGCCCTCTCCTGTTCAACACTGATCAACAGTTCATCAACATCAGTGTTTAATAAGTGCAAAGGAAACACTGATTCTGCACAGCTATGACCAGGTTATTCTGCTCCTGCACATTTATGACATTTTCAAAACACTGCTTACAGGCAAATAAGGTTGAATATTTTAATACACGAATATTCAAATAGATTATTTTTATTATTATTACAAAAAAGCTTTTATTTAACTTTGGTTCATGCCATTATTGAGGATTTTTAACAAGATGTCTGACAAATGTGATCAAAGGGATTTTTATTGTTCCACTTTTACATTTTTAAACATTCAGTAAGTTAAATAAATAGTAAAACGAAAAATCCACTTGGTGGATAGTCTAATAAAACATTGAGCAGGAAAGAAATCTTTCAATCAAACTCCTTTTTTCTTCTCTGTATGAATTATATATTCCTAAAATAGAATTTTAATTTTTATTATGTATGATGTAATCTTGATTTGTTATTATTGGTTTGATTAATGTTCCTTTTTTTATTCTGTTTTCTTTTTTGTTAAATACGACAGTTTTAATTATTACTATATACATTATTTTTAATAATAATAATAAAAAACAATTTTTATTTCTTTTGTGCATCAGTTTATTTTCAATTAACTACATTTTGTATGAGTTTAACTGTACACTGCAAAAAAAGGCTTTTCTTGATTCGAGTTTTTGTCTTTTTTATAATCCAACAATATTAATTATCTGCTCATTTATTCATTTGTTTTCTGTTTCCATGAAAATTTAACAGGTCACGTCTGGGCTCTTGTTCACTGTTGAGGTCACTTTTCTATCGTGGCAAACTATGATGAGAAAAAGCAAATAAAACAAGGTTTTTATTATAACTATTTATAGGCTAAATAGTCATTTGTGCTGATTTGTGCCACAAAGACGAACAGTTCTGCTGGTTTGGTGTTTGGAGATATTCAGCATTATTTTTTGACTGTCTGACGTCAGTTTTTACCCCCTGTTGTTTAAATCGCTCTGTGTGTGTGTGTGTGTGTGTGTGTTATAAATTAAGCTTATCCTGCTCACCAAGGTTGCATTTATTTAATCAAAATACAGTACATACTGTAAAACTGTGAAATGTTATTGCACTATAAAATAACTGTTCAAAATTAGTTTATCATTTGATTTAATCAATTATTCCAGTGATTTTAATGATGAATTTTTAGCTTCATTACACTAAACTTGAATCAAATAATCCTTCAGAAATCACTCTAATGTTAATTATTATTATTATTACTAATATTATTATAATAATTATATAAATATTATAATAAAAACTTATGTTATTTTCAAATTCAAAACAAACCAAGCAAAAGCTAGGTCCTATTACTACTCCTCATGGTGCAGAGATTGAATTGGTGTCCTAGAAAAAACATCTTGGAATTTTAATTGATGATGTGTGTTGTATACTAGGGAAGGTTGGTCTGCTTTGTCCATTCGTAGGCTCAAGCATGGGCATATCCTTGTTTAGAAATCTATACTGGGTTTGCTCCCATCTTACCTACAGAATTACATTTGTAAACAGCCTGTTCTTAATTATGGTGTTCGCTAACAGAATATTTATTTACTGTCTGTTCCTAAAGTGCGGACTAAGATGGGAAAAAAGGCTTCTACTGTATGTACGCAGCACCTTTTGCATGAAATAATCTACAAACACAGATGCAGTTTAAAGAGTTGATTTCACTAAATGCTTTTAAAAAAACTATAAGAGATTTAGAAGTTGAAACACAGTCTTGTAGAAGTTTTGAAGAGTTTGTCACTGTGATTCATGTTAACTGTGAACTGTTTTTTTGTTTGTTGTCTGTTAGACCCATGTGACATGTATACTACCTAATCTTGGCCAGGACTCTCTTGTAAACGAGATATTTTAATCTCAATGTGTCTCTCCTGGTAATATAATGGTTATAATAATAATAATAATAATATTAATAATAATAATAATAATAATAATTATTATTATTATTATTATTATTATTATTATTATTATATAAAATCAACAATGACTATTAATTTCATTTGAAACTACTTACAATAACAAATAAATAAATATTTAACAATTTTTTTACATATAACAAATGGCAGAATAATTTTCTTAAAAAAACATGGGGAAAAAAACGTATCCAAGTTCTGTGTAATAAAATCAAATGACGCAGGGAACAATAGAATGGTCTATTGAAGAAAGGGAGGTTTAGAAAGAGCAAATGCCCAGACAGCAGCTGAAATCTCTCAGTTGTACTTTAGCAACCCCCTGCCCTTCATCACTGAAAATCAGGAGTCTCAAACTCCCGGCCCAGGAGCTGTTTGTGGCCTGCCCTCCTCCTTCTTTAAGCTCACAACTGATGTAAAAACTATGACAAGATTTGGCCTGCCAAAACATATATTTTTTGAAAATTTATCATTGTTATGCAGTTGCATCCAGCCACTTGTGATTTTGACCAGCCACCTAGTCGACATTTAAAGTACTGCATGCAGATTAGTTTTACTTTCATTTTCTTTCAGTGTACGGTTGAGAGTAACACACATGCGTTTTAATTCAGTGGCTGATTTAAACAGTGAAATACATATTCGTAAGTTCTCTATAATAATAATAATAATAATAAAAATTCCTTACATTTATATAGCACTTTTCTGGGCACTCAAAGCACTTTATACATGGAGGGGGATCTCCTCATCCACCACCAGTGTGTGTCCACCTGGATGACGCGACGGCAGCCATTTTGTGCCAGACCGCACACCACACACCAGCTGATTGGTGGAAAGGAGACAGAGTGATGAAGCTGATTATTATATGGGGAGGGTTAGGAGGCTATGATGGACAGAGGCCAGCAGGCAGATTTGGCCAGGATGCCGAGGTGAAACCCCTACTCTTTTTTCGAAGGACATCCTGGGATTTTAAATGACCACAGAGAGTTAGGACCTCGGTTTAACGTCTCATCCAAAAGACAGCGCTCGCTGAGCAGTATAGAGTCTCCGTCACTATACTGGGGCATTAGGACTGCAGGTTGAGTGCCCACTGCTGGACTCACTAACACCACTTCCGGCAGCAACCTAGCTTTCCCATGTGGTCTCCCATCTAGGTACTGACCAGGCGCAACCCTGCTTAGCTTCAGTGGGCGACCATGTGAGTGTTGCAGAGAGCTAGCTGCTAGCTAATATTACTAAAGCTCTATTTTTATGAATATTCAAGGGTCATTTGAATAGCACTTGTATTTTGTTGTACATACATTTCTTCATATGCTGGTGGTGTAAATATGATCATTTTGCTAATGTTTGATTCAAATGGCCTCATTAATAGATTTTCCCCATATACAAATTTAGATATGCATAAATACTAGGTACATTAGTAAAATTGTACTGCTGGTTGAATTTAACTTGTTAAAGAAAATGTGCATACATGTACAATGTACATACCTTTCCCCTCTTTGTTGTAGTTTTTCAAAAAAAGAAAGGTATTGAGAAGAACAATTAAAGTCACTTAAATTACCCAAACTGCTTTCTGCTGTTCTTACGTTATTGGGACAATACACTTGGTTGTGACAGAATAATAATTTTTATGCCTATTATTTGTAGCATTTTAATAGCAATTTAAACTCCCCCTTTTATATGTACCAAAACAAAAAGCCAAAGTTTTGACTGCATATCTGTGGAAGAATGACTGAGTGTGTGTCTAATGCTGTCTATACACATGCACAACAACAACAGATATATTTCAGCAGCTGAAGTGTGACATGATGAAATGCTGATTTGCATTATCACTGGCGAAAAGTAATGTTGGAAATATAAACAGCATGTCTGTTGTCCTAAGATGCATCAATTACATCAGGCTTCCACTTTTTCTCCTGTGCCTGAATATTAAAACAGCCCTCCTATGAATTGTGTTTGAAATGTTATTGTACTGGCCTCCCACCAATTTGAGCTTGAGGCCCCTGATAGTAATGAATATCAGCCGCTTCAGTCCAACATCTACATTATCAATGATGAAGATGAAACCAGGGTGGACATTTCAGCAAGACAATGATCCAAAACACAGCCAAAGAAACTCTTAAATGCTTTAGAGAAAGAAAATCAAGCTGTCTAATGGCCCAGCCAACCACCTGAGCTAAATCCAATAGAAAATACAAAATAAAGGTCAAATTTGATAGATGAGACCCACAGAACCATCAAGATTTTTACACTGTGGAAGTCTGTAAAAAAGTCACACCTGAGCAATGCATGTGACTTGGGTTTTTACCAAAATCTGGTTTAATTCCTTGTCAACAGCTTCTTTAGCAATATTATTCCCAGGAAAAACAACATCACATGTCAAATGCTTATTTTCATTGCTGTATGAACGCCCAACAATTTATTTTCAACTTCCAACTTCTAATAATGTGTAATCCGTATCATGAATTGACATAATTTTACATTTTGAAATATTAAGATTTAAACCAGAGGCAGAAGAAAATTGTTCAACCAGTTCTAAAACAATTGGTTGCTGATTTTTGTCCTCCAAGAACAAAGTTTGTATCATTAGCGACAGCAAGTTGTGCAATTTTTATCTCCCTGCCAAATATTGAAACTCATTTCAAATTCTTATCTTGAGTAGTTTATAGGCAAAGTAACTCTGTTGCCACAAGAAATAAAAATGAGGAGATAGGGCAGCCCTGTCTAATTCCTCTACAAATATTAAATCTCCAAGAGGTATCAAAATGAACAATCACTGAGCTGTTATTTATATGAGCTTATATTTTTTTATAAAACATACTCACTGTAAAAAATGCTTTTTTTGCTTAGATTTTTTGTCTTATTTCTAGTCTAAATATCTAAAATTTATTATATCAAGAAGCATTTTCTAGACAAGCAAAACATGTTGTCCTGTTTTGAGAAACAAAATGCCAATATTAAGTGGGTTTTTCCTTAAAACAAGCAAAATAATCTGCCAATGGGGTTTTTCTTTTGACGTAAGATTATTCTGCTTACCCCACTGGCAGATTATTTTGCTTGTTTTACGGAAAAACTCACTTAATATTGGCATATTATTTCTCAAAACAAGACAGTATGTTTTGCTTGTCTAGAAAATTCTTCTTGATTTAGGAATTGTAAGATATTTGGACTAGAAACAAGACAAAAAATCTAAGTAAGAAAAGCATTTTTTGCAGAGACTATATCTATAAACATTCTGCCAAATCCAAAAAGATTTAGGTGTGAAAAAGAGAATTGTGTTCTATGATATCAAAGCTTAATAAAAGTCTAAAAAGATCATCAACCCGTCTGAATGAATTAAATTAGAATCATCTAGCAAATCTAGTACTAATCTTGTATCGTTGAAGATGAGACGGCCTTTCATGAATTCATACTGAGATTCAGAAATAATATTATCTAACCCAGAACTCAATCTTTTGGCATAAACAGAGTCTAATATAAACTTGTGGAGCTGCACATCGATGGATTTGCTCTTCAGTGTTTGGACCTTACAGCAGAGAAAATTAAACCACACTAAACTGAACTAAACTGAACTTCAAATCTGAAATCTGGACTGACACAGTTTACATTTACTCTTCTATGTGAAGCTGCTATGACACAATCTACATTGATAAAGCGCTATAGAAATAAAGATGAATTCAATTAAATATTTTGTATTGTAATGTTAACAGAGTAACAGGTCTCCAGTTACTGATAAGTAATAAATCTGTCATGCTTGGGCATCAAAGAGATAACTCCTTGCTTCATGTCTGAAGTCATATCTCTGTGACTCGATGCATTCTTTGTACATATTAAATAAAGGAAGTTTAATAACTTTATATTATTAAAATATTGCACATTGAATTAAGGACAATGACATCACTAGTCACCCCACATGATATTGTAAATTATTAAAATTTGTTTGTGTTGGTAGAATTTGATGTGTGATCTTTTGTGTTTAGATATTAAAACAGGCTAGGCTGATAAGGTTATTGTTTTATTGATGTTATATAACTCGCCATTCATTTCTAAAGTGAAAGTGCTTGGCATATAGAGATAACCTGTTACAACACTGTTTTACTTTCGATTTTATGATCATGCGCTCATTGAACGGGGATATCTTTTCACGATATCTACTGTTTAGTCTCATGAGTAGCTTGATTATGTTTCTTAATGCTGGAAATGTTAATCAATGATTTGATTGAGAGACTTGTATTACAGTTTTTCTCCATTGGTTTGGCTCATTTCTTGAAACAGAAACTACATTCTCAAAACATCATGGACAAAACTCCAAACCACTTGGCAATTGTTCACAACAGAATCAAATTACAAATGTCTAAGTACATCTTTGCAAATGATTAAGTACAGATAGCCTACATTTAGCACAATTTCCAAGTGAGTAGATCTTGTTGATCTAAACTGATTGGTAATTCTCATTTCAATGGTTGTTCACTCCAAAATGTGTCAGCGTCATTTAATTTTATATGTAATTACATGCACAATAGTCTGTTCAATTGTCAAAATTAGTCAAGACCATAATACCATGAATACCATACAGTGGATGAATCCTTGGAACATTTCATTACAATTTATTACAGCTATATATTAATTATTTTTATAGCTTTTTGCTCTGATATATGGAGGTTACTTTGTGTGTGTTTGATCATTACAATAAAAAAGGAGCGACCATTTCCTGGCCAGTATGAGTGCAATGTGTGACTTCAAACCTTGGAGGCTACTCTTACCCTAAAATCCTATTTCTTTTTTTAACATCTAAACATTTTGATTTGCAGTGCATACAGTATGCTAAAGGGATGAAGCATGTTGGGGGCACTGACTGTTTAAATGAGAAGGAAATTTAGTTTTGAGACATGAGTGAACTGTTTTATGAAACACGTGGGAACGGTGGGCAGGGAGAACCAAATCAATTGCATTAAAGGAACAAGCAATAAAAACAGCTACAATGCCCTAACAGCTCAAATTTCCCAGATTTAAAAAGCTATAATAAATAATCTGATGGATTTTTTGAGCTGAAACTTTATAGACACATTCTGGAGACATAAAAGACTTATATTAAATCTTAAAAGGGGTAAAATAAGTGCCCTTTAAAGGTATGCATATATATATCTAGAGGCCGTTGCGTGTGCTTTTTCATATTTCAAATTTCTTTGGCGAGTGCTGTTCGCGCCTGCTGTTCTCGCATAAAACCCACCAGAGGCCGCTGTCGACTGACTGTCTGTCTGACTGACTGTATGACTGAATAAATGACTGACTGGCCGATCAACCAATTGACTGACCCACCCTTATTTTTCCCTAAACTCAACCAATTTTACAGATTGACCCGCCCACCCACTTACTTCCCTAAACCCAACCAACGATTTACAAAATTTGCCCTTGTCTGATTTTTAACACGCTTTCGGATTATACCACATTCTCACCCTGGTATTTACTTGCTGACTTTATTTTTTGGATTCTGTTTTTGTCTTACCTGATTTCTGGAATCGCTCTTCTCCGGACTCAAACCCCTTCATCGTCGTGGTCTACTCCGCTCTGCGTCTCAAGTCTGTCGATGTACATGACGAGCTAAAGGGACAAACTAGTTGCAGCGGGAAAGCCGTCCATATGGAGGTAAGCGGTCAGTGCCAAAGGGAATGGCGTCATACCCCCCTGTAGCGTTCACGTAAAAAAAGAAATGCAGCCATATGTACCTCTGGCTACATAATTCGCCGTCTCCAGAAATGTCCTCGGGACTACGTTTTCAGAATGAAATACAGAGCCTTACATTACTGCGATGGAAGTTGTAACGACAGGTGACACTGACAACAGAAGGTGGGATCCAAATGCAGGTTTATTCAGAATAGTCAGGCAAGCAATGGTCAACACAGGTGCAAACAGATCTATACAGGCAGTCCAGAATCGTAGTCAAACACAGGCGAGGGGTCAGAAGGCAGGCAGCTAAACAGGAGAACTGGATAAACAAGGCTAAGATCAAAACATGGAAAAACAAGACCAGGATAACGCGTTGTAATGTCACCTTACAGATAAACACGACTCGGCAACATGTGTGGAACAAAGGGGTATAAATAGTCCCAACAATCATTGTGTGAGTGGCTTCAGCTGTGAGAGTGCAATCAGTGTGGATCTGGAACCGGTTGTGTGTGTGTGGCATGACTGGGTGTTGTAGTCAATAACATGGCAGATATGTAGTTCAATGAGTGTGAATGTTTACCAGTGACATCTGGTGGTTGTTTGCTGGTGAACATGACAGAAGTATTCTCATTATTCTGCATGCATGGAAGAAAAGGAAAAGAGGATTATAGACTCAATGGACAGTGATTTTACTGAACTAAGAAGACAAAAAGTACAAAAGTAGCAAACACATTGCTTTAACCTTTCATTATTCTGTACATATGGCTTGTATAGCGGGGTCAGGAACTTCTCGAAGATAAACAATTTTTTAAACTATAATTTGTTTGTGTTAAATGCAAGTTATATAGTGTATTGTTAATTGCAGAACTCAATTTAAAAAAAAAAGAAGAACAAAAAAGGTGAGGAAAAGTTTACACTTTACCTTGTGCCCTTTGTTTAAGATTTAGGAGACATTTTACTGCTCTATTATTGCACATCGCAATGAGCTAGGCATGTTGGATTGCTAAAATAAATCCAATGAATGATGACATTACAGCAATGGAAAAAGTGCTTAATTACTTTCCCACTATATATTATATACTCTTAATATGCAAATCATGTGGGTCAGCCTATCATTTTATATACTACTGTACATATAGTGGGATGGAGTGGTGGTGCAGTGGGTAGCACATTTGCCTCACAGTAAGGTCACTGGTTCGAGCCTTGGCTGGATCAGTTGGCATTTCTGTATGGAGTTTACATGTTCTCCACGTGTTTACGTGGGTTTCCTCCGGGTGCTCCGGTTTCCCCCACAGTCCAAAGACATGTGGTACAGGTGAATTGGATAAGTTAAATTGTCCGTAGTGTGTGTGAATGGAAGTGTATGGGTGTTTCCCAGAGATGGGTTGCAGCAGGAAGGGCATCCGCTGCGTAAAACATGTGCTGAATAAGTTGGCGGTTCATTCCGCTGTGGTGACTACAGATTAATAAAGGGCCTAAGACGAAAAGAAAATAAACATGTACATATAATCTGGGGATGTGCATAGCACTTGCACTTTATATCAGTATTATTATATTTTTTTCCCTGCTACATGGTATTGTGGAAACAAATTTAGATACACTTGACCTTATAGGATTCTATATAGTTCAAAATACCATGCATTTATTTTCATGTATATTTTTTTACGTGTTTTGATTAATAAAATGAAATACAATTTAATTTGTTATTTAAGTTTTTTTTTAATTTAAAAAAAAATCAAATAAAGAAATAAAAATGAAGAAGCCCAACATTTTTCAATACAGACAATAATACTAATTAAAATAACAAAAATAGAATTTTTTCGAGTAACTGATTTTGGGTCATGTGATCAGCCTGATCTCACAAGAAAACGTAAGTATTTTACATTTTGCCAGTTTAGGTGGCTAATTCCTACGAGAATTGTACGATTTTAAAAGGGAGGCATAGCACCTAACCCCACCCTTAAACCCAACCGACATTGGGGATGAGCAAGTCGTACTAAATCACTAAATCAAAAAGTTACCAATTGCCGTGAGATTGTGTTGCATGTGACACATTTAAATTACAGACATAAATAAAATTAAACCACATCCAATAAGATATTTTATAATGCAACTTTACAGTTTTTACTGTATTTTTAAATAAATAAAAGTAGCTTCATGCCTAAAATCAGAATAAGCTTATTTTGAAACATTAAAAAATATGACTCATTCCAATTTTTGAGGAGTAATATATAGAAATAAAATTATACAATGCATAATGTGTAGTCAAGTCACCTTTATTTACATTTTTTTATATAATAAAGTGATATAAAGCCACTGTACTTCACAAAGATGAACAGAAAAAATATTAAATGTCAGTACAACTAAATAGTTTACCTTATTAAACACACTTCTGAATATAATGATTAAATAGAAAATAATATAATCAAATATTTTTTTAAAATAAATAAAACAACACATACAATTGGTCTTTCAATTTCAATCCTTTCTTCTGCCTCGAAAAACTTTATCAGTTTAATCTCCACATCTATTAGGTAATATTTCTCTACCACCTAGTTAAACAGTAAACCCTCTGACATGGTCACTACAGATTTCTAAAAGTCATGTGATTTAACAAAAACCAGCAGCTTACAGATGCTCTCTGATTGGCTAAAAATGAAGAGTTAAAATACTAGTACAACTATTTAAGACCTATATATAGGGTACCATACAGAGCACTGAACTGCATTGTTCTGATGATTCAAGGATCCAAGACACTTCTATTAGATGATATCCAGCAGAGAACTTCAATTCAGATTCATAGCAGGTTTGTCAAATTTTAATTGTGATCATATTATGTGGTGATGCTAACTTAACCACTTAAATTTGTATACATCGGCAACTCTTCACCCTCCTAACAAAAGATGCTCCT